>NC_142501.1:170804203-171108162 GCF_057876585.1 Rhinolophus sinicus
TAAATATACTCTTTGTAATAACAAGGATTCCATGAACCTCTTTGATATTACTTAATCCAAAGCAATTAGAGAGTCTATCATAAGGCCAGTCTGTCAACATCCAGGAGCACAGATGGGCCACCTTAAGATAATTCATTTACTGGTAGAAACCTGAAGCTCACAAATTATCTGTTCTATGGGATTTACATAATTAACAAAAATAAGTCATTAGGTTAGAGGGTTTAAAACCAGGAGAAAGCAATTACATGGGTGGTAGGTGAATATGGTTGGACTCAGAATACCAATACAAAATGCCAAAATCCTGAGCGGGAAAGTGCAAAAGGGAGATCCATTAACCATTGCAGAGATGTTGTTAGCATGAAAGTCCATTATGCAGAAGGTAAGGTTACAATACAGACATTGTGATATAGAGAGTGCATATTTGTGCTAGAGGCTCCTATGAAGGCCTAACTCCTAGTCATCGCTAATTCTGCTCCAAAGCCAATACTTCTCCGTACGGCTCCTGACAGCATGGACCTGGGATAACCATCTGATTTCTCAACTGCAAGACCAGTAGTTTATTGTATTACCTTGCAGATGGGTATTTGTAAAATTAGAATTAGTTTAGGCAAAATGTCAGACTAAATTATTCTTTATTCTAAACCCTTTATCTGTTCACATGTCCACATTAAATTCTTATAAAGTAAGACATTCATGTATTTTGAGTCAATCCAAAAGTGAATTTTTGAGAATCAGTTTGGCCATCTGGCTTCCTCAGCAGTGATAAAGTGCCTTTCATACCACTGATGAGAGTAGTCAGGGTTTCTTGAGCTTCAATAATTCAAATATGTCTAAAGGTATTGATTTTATACTCAGCATGACAGAATCTTAAGTAGGGAAATTAAAAAAAAAGCAACAGTAAAAATAAACTGAATGATTAAAAAACCAAACAACCACCTCACCCCTTACAGGTTTTGAGTGAAGTTTGAAAACACGCCTTCACACACAGATCCCCTTGGCAAAGGGTAGAAAACATAGGAGCAAGGCATTTAAGGAAATTTTCTGATTGGTCATTGATTGACCACTAAGTTACAGTGGTACAAGGGAGCTCCCTAGGAAGACAGGCTTAAAAATAAAATTACAATATGTCAGACATGCCATGAAATGATAAAATGAATTTGCCCAGCATTAGCTTATATAAGAGTAGAAATGGACCAGTTGAGAAAGAATGATTTTCAACAAGAATAAATAAGGGGAGCAAAGAAGATGTTTTTCTTCACCTTAAACCAAGTGAGGACTCTACCAGAAAGGCCATCTGGAGGGGCAAAGTAATACAGCACCGCAAGGGCTGAGGAGTAGTTAATATCAGTGAGCCAGAGAATGCAAGCACAAAAATTGCTGAGAATCCCAACGCCAGATGACAATATGTAAAACAGACTATAATTCTCTCTTCCTCTGGGACAGCTACTGCGTTGGAAATGGCAGCTAAAAATATGAGATTGGAGCTGACGGGATACAGAGAGAAGCTCTTTCTCTAGGACCAGGCCTGACTCTCCCACTATTGTCATGAATGAGTACTAAACAGGGGAAACAGATAACTAAATGGACTACAAGTTTGGGGTTACCATCAGTGAGGCCAAACTGGGGGTGAAGGAGGTTAAGAGCACACTCCTCAGATGTCCAAGTCTACCCAAGACTTCTCACAGCAACTGTAAAGAGTTTACTGAACTGCAAAGTCAGAGGGCACTGTTCCCACAAAAAGCTGAAAGTTCATGGGTTCTAGGGTCACTCTGGCTTCTGACCAGCTGGCTACAGAGATATCTTCAGTATGTAATTATGATTACATGACTCCTCAGTATACCTGTTTCTTTAGAAAGATGGGCATATTTTGAACCTGGGTTTGGAAAAATCAAAGTCCGAGCTCTTTCCATTATGCCACGTGGCGATATTTTACATTTTTTTACAGAAACTAAGTTATAGTTTTATTTTGAAGAATGGATAAAATTGTGTGTGCTTAATTTTTCTTATTCAAAATAGGAAACTTTTATCAGTACATTCAAATGTTTCATTATTTAATTCATTATAGGACAACACTATTGTAAAAACTTAATAAATAATTCATAGGAGTTTCTCATGTTAAAGATTAAACTAGTGAATTAGCAATATTCTTCAATATAAACTACTTTAAAAGTTATTTTATTAAAATAAATTTTAAAAAGAGAATTGTATTCACTACAGTGAGGCAGATGTGATCCAGCTTATGTCAATTTACACATAGTCTGAATATCGGTATTAGTGTAAAGAAAAGTTGAGTAGGTCAGAAAGCCAGTTTGTAAAACAGTGCTAAAGAGCTGTAAGTTAGTAAACTCATTTTATCATATAAGAAAATGGTCAGAGACTGCTGTCATATGGAAAATATACATTGTCTTCATGCGAGTAAAAGGAGTTGAGAATGGAAAGATTGCTTTCATTTGACATTTTCATATTATGTTGTAGGAAAACCTATCAGATATTAATTTTATTTTGGAATAATTTGAATGTTTTTCAAATTAACCAATTCAATAAGTAATTGCTAAATGTTATGCTTTCTTCCTTTGACAAAACTTCGATATTTCAAAGTAGAAGTTGCTACAAGTATGAATCTTATTATAAAGGAAAATGAATTTAAATTCTGAACAAAAATATTTTGTTGAATTATTTAAGAATGGGATACCAAGTAGCAAGGGTATGACTTTAGCTGATCCATGAAGGGTGTTTATTCCAAAGAAAGCCTTGAGATTGATTTTAATCTCCCACCTTTCTGCACTATTCCCCCGGCTGCTTTTTTTTCCATTTCTCATCTTCTCTATCCTTATCGTCTACTTTTGCTTCAAGTCTAGTGAATTCCATCTATTCAGGTCTATCCTCTTCTAATGTCCTTGTTCAGGAGTTGACACTCTCAGGACACTTGTTTTTCTTCATTTTTAAAAAAGATTTATTGGGCAATATTGGGGAACAGTGTGGTTCTCCTGGGCCCATTAGCTCCAAGTTATTGTCCTTCAATCTAGTTGTGGAGGGCGCAGCTCAGCTCCAAGTCCGGTCGCTGTTTTCAATCATTAGTTGCAGGGGCCGCAGCCCGCCATCCCATGCGGGAATTGAACCGGCAACTTTGTTGTTAAGAGCTCGCACTCATACCAACTGAGCCATCCGGCTACCCTGGACATTTCTTGTCTATGCTCCTTCCCATATAAAATATTTATTTGCCTCTTCTCAGAGAATAGGCTCATTGGCCCAAAAAGATTAAAGTACTTTTGTTGTTCCAGGTACCATGTTTGAATTTTAAGAAGGACTTATATTCTGAAAATAGTGGATTTAATCTAAATGCTGGATGCTTTAGTTACTGAAGCAGAATTCTTAGAACAGAATTACTTTTCCTAGTTGGAACCAACTTGATTTCCTATCATTTGAGTCACTTTATGAAGCAGAAGAGACCAAGATTAAAAGGTTGGGCACTGCCTGAGTTTATAGCTTCATCACTTACTAGCTATGTGATCTAATGAAAGTCAGTTAAGCTTGTTATGCTTAAGAAGGTTACCTATCTGATAGGTTGTGGTCAGGATGAAAAGAGGCCATTTTCTCCCACATGATGAACACTCAAGAAATGTTACCTATTATTTTTTCTATTTGTGTATTATCCTGAAGCTCTTGGGAATACCAGTGAATACAACAGAATTCATTCTTACTTACAAAGATCAAGGAGTTTCTTTGTTGATCAAGTTCACCTAGCAAAGGTTAAATAATTACTAGATTGGTGCCACCAAAAGAAGCATGTGACTTGTATTTTCTGGGCTGGTAGTTAGGGGTTTGGCTTGCAGTTTAGCTGCTGCAAATTGTGCTCTGCATATCAGGATGGGGCCGACTGCTGATTTGGATGCTTGGTGCATACTTGTTAACAGAAGGGAATAATATTGTTTTCTACATGATGAAAGGTAAAATTAGCCTGTGTATTGGAGTTTGCTTTACAAAGAATAGTACAACTGTTCCCCTGCCTCTTATTCCTGGCGTATGTTAAGTGGGTGATTAAATATCTCTGTTTCTAGTCCCAGTGCAATTTTTAATGTCTGTTCTTTGACCAGTTCAAATTGATGTGAGGGTCATACATTTACCTTAAAATGTAGACAGTGATTAATTATTTTCCAGTAAATGTATATACTGTGATGACATAAATACAATAAGTGCAAATATCATGAACTGTTTTTGTGCGGGGTATTCACTCTATTCCTAATCTCATGGTGGTGAAATGGCTAACTGAAGTCCCAGCCTTGTTGCTTCACGTTACAGAATCAATATACAGTATTCCTGGAGAGGCACATTTAAAGTAAAAATTTCCCAGTTAATTTTCCTATCAGTTTGATAATGGCTACCTTGAAAAATTAACTTAGAAATGTATGCGGAAAGAAAATCTTTCAGAAAATTCCATACTTTTCTGGCGGGACTTTACCATTAAAAATAAGTAGAAATGAGGAATTTTGCAACTACGTATTAGGTTCTTGAGCCATTTTGTAGCCCTGTTACCTAACAGGATATCCTTTTCATAGAGAGTTCAGTAAAAATATCTGTTGATTATAATGATGCTTTACCATCCAGTAGCTATTTTCAAGTTGGTTGATTGATATTGCTCTGACACTGATGAAATTCCTTAGCAATAGAGCCCAGAGCATGATTTGACTTTCTCTCGGGAGATGTGGTTATTAAGAACAGCAGCTCTCTTCAGATCAGTTGCTAAACATTTTATCTACTTTCAGAAAATCGGACTGAAACACAGTTCGCTGCTCTTTGAGTAGTTCAGGCTCTTATCAGGCCTTCAGGGATGCCCAATGGCTGCTGCTTTTGGGACCACAACATTATAAAGTGATATTAAGATGTCAAATATTAGGTTATTATATGGCCAGCGTGGAGACCCTCCTCTTATTTCTTCCTTAAATAAAAAGAATGTAAACAGAGGAGAAAATGTAAATAAATCCATAAAGGTAAAATTTTCTTTCTGATAGAATATTCATTATAATATTTAGAATGCCCCCACATATAATGAAACACTAACAAGATTAATGTTTTCGTACTGTGGGTAAATGGTTTAATTGTGAAAAGCCTAATGGCAGCAACCTAATGGAATACGTTTATAACACCAAGCAGACAAAGCCATTGAGATTTATGTCAGATTTTCTCATCTTATTTAGCAGAAGAAAAACTTGTAACTCTTCTGGGTGACTCTTGTTCCATTCCAGCACTTGGTATACACGATTTTTTTCTTTTTAATTTTAAATTAACATTTATTTTTATTGCCTTAATATCCTGACTTGTTCCTGACATTTTATACATTTCCCTAAATTAGCCTCTTGGGCTGAGAACCCAAACAATGATCCCATTCTGTGGCAAAGCCCATGCTTGCATTTCATTCCTATACCCTGTTCCCTCCACTATCGTGTTAAGAATTAGGAAGTATTTCATCTTTTTTTTTTTTTAATGGCTGAGTAGTATTTAACTATATATATATATATATATATATATATATATATATATATGTATATATATCCTGTATTTCACTATATATATGTATATATATACATGTATATATGTATATATGTGTATATATGTGTATACATATATATATATATATATATATATATATATATATATATATATCATATCTTCTTTATCCAATCATCCACCAAATACACTTAGATTGTTTCCATGTCTTGGCTATTGTGAATAATGCTGCAGTGAACATAGAGGTGTGTATATCTTTATGAACAAGCAGTTTTCAATTTTTTTGGTTAGATATCCAGAAGAGGGAAATAAGTCAGATGGAAAAGGACAAGAACCATGTGATTTCACTCATATAAGCCCTGACAATTAAGTTTGCAAACATGTTGAAACGATGATACTAACCTTTTTTGATATTAGAGGGATTATTCATTATGAATTTGTACCAACTGGACAAACAGTTAACCAAGTTTACTATTTGGAAGTGCTGAAAAGGTTGCGTGAAAAAGTTAGACGACCTGAATTTTTCGCCAGCAGTTCATGGTTCTTGCATCACGACAATGCACCAGCTCTCACAGCACTATAAGTGAGGGAGTTTTAAGCCAGTAAACAAACAATTGTATTGGAATACCCTCCCTACTCACCTTATCTGGCCCCCAATGACTCCTTCCTTTACCCAAAGCGAAAGGAAATATTGAAAGGAAGACATTTTGATGACATTTAATACATCATGGGTAATACGACAACAGCTCTGATGGTCATTCCAGAAAGAGTTCCAAAATTGCTTTTAAGGGTTGACTAGGTGCTGGCATCGGTGCATAGCCTCCCAAGGGGAATACTTCAAAGGTGACAGTAGTGATATTCAGCAATGAGGTATACAGCACTTTTTCTAGGATGAGTTCACAAACTTTATTGGCAGACCTTGTATATGGTGAAGGAAGGAGACTAGACTTCTGGTGGTGAGCAATGGAGTATGTAGATATCACATTATGAAATTCTACACCTCAAATTTATATAATAATGTGATTAATCAGTGTTACCCCAATATATTTAATTAAAAATTAAAACAAGAATTGGAAAATAATATGCACTTATCTTGTTTCCTTTTCTGGAGTAGAAAAAATTAAAATGGTACTATTGGTTTTAGTTTGGAGAACTATGCAGGTTAATTTTTTGTTGTAAGGAGAAATAGGCAACAATACAACAAAACTAAAGATACAACAAAACTACGTCCACAAACCCATTTGTCTATGTAATGATTTTAATAGGAATTTGTTTAGTGAAACTCTATTGTGTCTTCACCAAGGTTCAGAGAACTTCTACTGCCTACCTAATTATTTATTTACTCCTGTAATATTTCTCTTATTTTTGCTGAATTGAAGCTGAGCAGTGTTTTTTTTTTATTATTATTAAATATATTATTTAATACCATTTGCTTCTAACTTTGGACTTGTGTAATATTTCTTTCTTTTTAATTTTAATTTTAACTTTTTTATTGGTTTCAGTTGCACAAAACAAAGTAATAGTTAGACGTTTATCATTTATATCCCTCACACTTGTGTAATATTTCTTATGAGCAAAAGCATTACACTGAAAAGGGTAGGAACAATTTTATGAGGTTCCTCAAGCTATAGCAAAAGTTCTCCTGACACCATGCTCTGCTTACTCCTGCTCTCTGCTCTCTTCAGAGATTTCTTCCTGGGCTCTCTCTAAATGATTGGTTTTTATTACTTAAAGGGTCAAAGAGATGCCTCTTCTCATCACTGACAGAAAAGCTTCTGTTCTGTGCTTGCCGCTTTCATTTCTTTGAAGCCTCTGCACTGTTTCCACTTGACCAACACCACAGGGAGTTCAATTATCAAAGAATCACTCCCTCCGGAGAATTCTTAAGGAAAAACACTCCCATTCTGAGATAAGATAGCGGATGCAATAAATTTCCCATTCACTCCATAGAATACTAAACAATGTCAAATTGAATTCTCCCTAGTACAAGGTTTGAAGTGGGCTTTTTTTTAGCTACAGAATGGGCCGGGTACATCCACATAATGTACCCTTGAATGGAGGCATTTTGCTGATCCATTCTTGTGTTATTTCTGGATGCTTCTGGATGGACTTCTCTCTCTGCTCACGACATTCCTGAGCCATTGCTTGTGGCTCATCATCAGTACACTCCAATACTTTCTGTCAACAGGGCTAATGTCTTATCAAAAAGAACTGGGGACAGGGCGGCATCTTGTGTTGTACCATACTACATTTGTTGACATCAACATTTATTGAAACAAATATGCTATGAAATGGTGATTGGGAGTCTTTATTACTAATGTTTAGATTTATATTCCAATAGAATTTTGAAAAACAAAAGGGAAAAAGATGCTATGATTTGTTCAGCACCGGTTATATGTCAGGTGTTTGTTTTATTGTGTCATTTAATCATCACCACAGTCAGGTAAGATAGATATTTATGACTCACATTTTACAGAAGAGAAAAGGACTCTAATACACTAAAAAACTTGTCTGATGTCACACACTGGAAAGAAAGAGTGGTGTATGAACCCAAGTGGCCAGATTCTTCGTTCTGTGCTCATTTCAGTGAATTCTTTACTTAGAATAGCATCATTGCAGTGGTAGAAAGAGAAATGTATCTCATAAAATTTAGATATTATGAAACCAGATTCTTGATTGTCTGCAAATGTGAAAATCTGAGAACACAAAATTCATAGGTAATGATACTGTGCCCATTCTTTTATGGAGTACAATTAAAATTGAGGACATAGACCAAAGAGTAAAGTTGATTTTGTTCCCAGGATATTTCAGTAGAAACTGGGCTACATATTGAATGAGAATCAGCTCTTTCGTATTTTCTTAGGAAATAGGACCATCTCTTTAATGTTCTAATATGGTGGCTAGAATGAGAGAGTACATGTTCGTGAGCACATGCACACACACAGACACACACACACACACACACACACACACACACACACACACACACACACCTTAGTGGGACACATCACATAGAGTGTTGAATTCCAATATTTCCAAACTCCCACTTACGTGAAGTCGTAATTATGAATGTGAAGCCTAAAGTTTGACTGTCTTGATCATACCCTCATACTACCACTTAATAGATGAATTACTTCAGGAAAATCATGTAGGCATCATAGCATGGTTTCCCCTCTTATATACAGTGGAGATAATGTCTATTGTATGTGTATTATATAGGCTGCATGTATTTTCAAGCAACAGAAATCCCAACCCAAAAATGGAATTTTAACCTCATGGAATTGCATATTCCAAAAGCAGTTCTGATTTGAAATGTGACTTTATCCAGGACTCAGTCAAGGTCATCAGGATCCAGCTCTAGGATTTGGTTCCCTTTTATTTTTGCTCCAAACTCAGGCATAGAGTGGGCCTCTGACAAATACTGACAATAGGAGTTTCAAATCTCAAATCCTTATGCCCAGTGGAGAACATACGCATTTGTCACGAGAATGCCCAGAGCTAAGGCTCATCTTATTGAACTAGCTTATATTACATTTTCATCCCTAAATCATTTACTGTGGCCAGTTGATAAGATACTCTGAGTGACTTCAGGCATTAAATTCTTAAGACTGAGCTGAGGCTTTTAGAGTTGTTAGGATATGGAAGGTGTTCAACTCATAGTATTAGATACAGTCATGAATGGAGTATAGATAGAGAAGAGAGGAAGTCAGGTTTGGAGCATTATAGCACTTTAATATTAAGAGGTTGAGAGAGGAAGAACAAACAAACAAACAAAATACCAAGAAGGAGAAATCAAACGAGGTAGGATAAAAATCAAGAGAATGGATTATTCTATAAAGCCAAGTTGTTGTTGTTTTTTTCTCTTCTGCAAGTAGGGGATAATTAACTGGGTTCAATATTACTGATAGATTAAACAACAAGACTAACAGGAGCAAAGAGGAAGTCATTGGTGATATTGATAACAATGATTTCAGTGGAGTAGTGAGATCAAAATCATGACTGGAGTGGGCTTAGGAAAAGGGAGAAGAGAAATTGGAAAAGAAAGATTAGGTAACTCTTTTAAGTGATTTGCTGCAAAAAGAGTCAAAGAAATCAGAGTAGTAGTTGGCAAAGAAAGTAGAGTTATGAAAAGATTTTTTAAGATGGGAGAAATAAGACTATATTAGAATGATGATAACAATGATTAAGAATAAAAATTGTCGATAGTGGAGAGGGGAGAATTGCTAAAGGATGTTCTAAAGGAGGTGAAAAAAGATGGGATCTAGCAGAGAGACTAGCTTTGGATAGGAGCGTGGAAAATTCACCTGTAGTCACGGGATAAAAAAGATGGTGGCAGGTACTGATGTTGGTAGGTGGTTAGATGCAGTGGTGGAAATTTGTGGATGTCTCCCTCTGACTTTTTCAGTTTCTTGATGAAGCAAGAAGAAACATCATAAGCTGAGAGTGAGACTGAAGGAGGACGTATTGAGAGTTTGAAGAGAGGCAAGAAAAGTGAAATTTTTTTTTTTTTTTTAAGGACAATTGGAAGATAAACGGACATGAAGGATGAAGAATATCCTTCCTGGGAAGCGTTATAAGGGCCCAATGGCAGCTATTTTCATGAATTTGAAGTGAGACCAGTCAGCTTAGTTGTATATTTGTCCCCAGTCACATTTAACTTCTTGGGTACAGGTATAGAGTTGACAAAGAGGTAGATTTATCCAGGGCTGTGGTATTAACACTATAGGTGAGTGGAAAAGAGACAAGGGAATTAGGGAGTGAGGGATTTGATGACACTGTCATCACTTAAATGACCATCTTCTCTTACTAAAATTACTGCAACAATCTCCTAAATGACATCCTTGCCTTATCTCTGCTCCTCTCAACCTTCTCCCTGTTATAACCAGAGTGATTTTTCTAAAGAACAAATTTCCAATCACTCTCTTACTTAAAACTCTTTAATAGATACCCACTGCCCTAAGGATAAAGTCCAAAGTACTTAACAAGATTTCAATGGGCCTTTGTGATCTGGCAATGCTTACTTTCTT
This sequence comes from Rhinolophus sinicus, assembly GCF_057876585.1. Taxonomy (NCBI): domain Eukaryota; kingdom Metazoa; phylum Chordata; class Mammalia; order Chiroptera; family Rhinolophidae; genus Rhinolophus; species Rhinolophus sinicus. Next base: position 170,814,736 of record NC_142501.1, read on the forward strand.
AAGCCCCATTTCTTTCCTCTCCCTCTTCACACTCTTGAATTCTACCAGAATGAATGAGTTTCAATTCTGTGCTCTTTCTAACCTCTGGAACAATCTTCTTTCATTTTCTCACTCTTCTCCTGGGTAACTCCCATTTACTTTTCAGGACTCAACTAAAATTTTGATTCATCCAGGTGGTCTTCTCTACAATCCCAAGGCTATTTGTGGTCCTCCACTCTTATCTATTTTTAACTCATAATATTTATTTTGAAGAATGTTTCTGTCCTATTAAAAAAAACAAAAACACTTCAGAGTACTGCTAATCTAGATTTTTAGATTTAATACTTTCATTTTATATTACAGAGTACATGGATCTACACCTAGATCTCTGATACACAAGACCATTTAGCTGCCCTCAAACAACTTTTAATCTCAGGGGAGACAGATACCAACAGATAATTATTAAATCACGGAGGAGGTACAATATTAGAGATACACGTATAAGGTTGGACAATTAAGTTCGTGAACTCATCCTAGAAAAAGTGCTACATACCTTATTGCTGAATATCACTACAATCACCCTTGAAGTACTCCCCTTGGAAGGCTATGCACTGATGCCAGTGCCTAGTCCATCCTTCAAGCAATTTGGGAACTCTTTTTCTGGAATGATCATCAGAGCTGTCATTGTATTACCCTTGATGTCCTGAATGTCATCCAAATATCTTCCTTTCATTATTTCCTTTAACTTTGGGTAAAGAAAGAAATCACTGGGGGCCAGATCAGTTGAGTAGGGAGGATGTTCCAATACAGTTATTTGTTTACTGGCTAAAAACTTTCTCACAGACAGTGCCCTGTGAGTTGGTGCATTGTTGTGATGCAAGAGCCATGAATCGGCGAAAATTTAAGGTTGTCTGACTTTCTCACACAGTCTTTTTGGTACTTCCAAATAATAAACTTGGTAACTGTTTGTCCAGTTGGTACAAATTCATAATGAGTAATCCCTCTGAAATAAAAAAACAGGTTGGCAACATCATTGCAACAAGTTTATGAACTTAATTGTCAGACTTCCTAATGTGTTTGTAGACTATAATTCTAATTTATTGCCTATTGTTTTCATGTATATTGACTGTATTGGTCAAACTGCAATGTAAACTCTTTGCACACAAAGTGCTTGTTTCCTTTCTGTCTTCCCTCATTTCAGTTTACTGTCTAGCACAGGATCTGTCTCATATCAGAATCTTAATAAAACTTACTGGTATGTTGAGGCTAACCCACTGCTTTCTATTTCCTGTAACACTATGAATGTATGACTATATCAAGCAAGAAATGTAAAGCATTTTCTGAATCAGAATGCTTCTGACCCCATTAGAAATTATAAATCTAAGTTGAAAGGAATTTCTTAGACTTGAGGAGGAAGTGAGATGATATTAATAATACCCAAGACTAAGCCATATGCTCTTAAAGTACTTTATTTATACTATCTAATTTAATGGGCACAACAATCCAATCTTGTTATTATTGTTATCATTGCTATTTTGCAGATAAGGATACTAAAGTACAGAGACTTTAAAGAAGTTTCAATATCACACAGCCAAAAAATCATGGAGCTGGGATTTAAACATAGGCAGTCTAACTTTGATGCATAAATTTAACCAAATCACTATAATCTTCCCACTAATCTCCCTCCGGTCCCAGCCAGCAGACCAAAACAAGTTTTCAGGCCATGTTTTTTTTTGTCCTTTTTGTTGTCCTATGTTTTTCCAAAATTTGTATCAGTCAGGATTATTGTTTCTGTTTAAGAACAGAGACATTTTCTTATATTTTGTATAGCTCTCATATTTTTACGACCTACTGATATTAAAATAATTACAAACTATACATCATTCACATTTTTTCAAACTTCAAATAAAATCAGAAGATTTGAGTACCAGATTTTTCTGGAAAAATTGAAAAGAATAATCAGAAGAATTGAAACTTGATTAATCTGGATAAAATGCAATTTTGTATTTCCTTTAAAAAAACTATCACTAATTTTAAATCCTTTTTGCATCTAGAGGTCAGTCTGTTATGCAGTGATTAACAGCTGGGCAATTTGTTTTCCATCATGCAGAAGCTAATATTAGATAACCTCTACTCGTAGGCAGACATGCTACTTTAAGCTTTCCTTTCAGAACTAGGCCAGCTCTCCAGAGAACCCAGGCTCCTTTATTTGGAGATGGATCTATAAACTGACTGATACTCACACGTACCAAAAAGGCTTTTGGGAATGCCTTTGAGAAGGTCGATCTTCCCATATGCCTCTCACTGAAAGATAAATGAAGACAGCTTTTACAAAATAGTGACTGTTTTGGGTGAAAGCATAAGTTCTTACTCACATATGATTTTCCTATACTTCCATACTCATAGTATACTGTACGATACTTATGAATTTAGACTTAGTTTCATGGTTCCAATGTTAGGACGGCCCTACACTACCCATTTTCCTCGTAACATTTACAGTATCTCAGAGATGGTTCAGAACACACATGTTCAAGAAGACAGCCAGCTTGGGTTTTTAGTCAGCTAAAGGTCAAATGGAAAGAAAGCACTATTGCCTTCTGAAAAGGAAAAAAAAAACTGCGACTGTAAGGATGATAATGATTTTTAAAGAACAAATTGTAACTTAACAAGAAAGCAATGGTCAATTTTGCAAGAAAATCAGTACAAAGCTATTGCCTTTGGAAACATCAGAGAAGTTTCTGCTTTCAAGTCTTAATCTTGTTAAAATAAGAATTTGTCAATGAGCTCAGTGGGAAAATTGGATTATACTTTGACCCATGGTTGGATGGATTACAGTGTTTTTTTAGGACAAGAAATTGAATAAAAATAAATTCAATTCTTCCTAGATGCAGGATATAAATATTCCCCAGCCACAATCTTATTTTTTTCTCTTATCTATCTATCTATCTATCTATCTATCTATCTATCTATCTATCATCTATCTATAAATATATTACTTGAAATCTTGCCACTACTGCTAGTGTTTTTTTTTTTCTAGGTATAGTCTATTGCATTTTCATAGTCTTAGATTTCTCAGTCATTCTAACAGACATTGTTGATTGTCTACTTAATAACTATTTCCCTCTTCCTAATGATGGAACTCTTTTCTTCCCCCACTCCAGTTGTCAGTATCAGTATAAATGAGGAAATGCTTCAGGAAAGGTTGGCCTCAGCCCCAGGGTAGAAATCTTGATAACCCAATTATGTTTATTGGATAATTATAGATTTATTAAGCCAATTTTGGTAATTTCATTACCTATTGACAATGATTGATTATGGAGTGCCACGTGACGTAATTTAGGTCAATGAGACATGAGAATGATAAGGCCGGGAATTCTGAAAAAGATATTCCAGATCTTAAAAAGGCACACAAGGTATTGTTTTTCCCCCCTTTTGCTTTGCCTTCGGATATTGCTGTTTATGTAGGTACTGCTATATCCATCCTGACACCACAATAAGAGCTGGCTGATGAAATGAGAAGAGCAGAATGGAAAATAGGCCTTTGAGTATCAATTTGCTCTTCCAAAAACAACAACAACAACAACAACAAAAAAACACAGTGTTTCATTAAAATGATTTGAAATGAAAGTATGGTAAAATAAAACCAACAACTGTTGATAGACATAGAAAAAGAATTTCAAGTGGTTTTAAGGATTAAAGGAGAAACTACACAATGGCAGAATAAGCCAAGTTGATAAATTTCCTCATCATTTCTTGCACATAGTAGGTTCTCAATATTTTGATAACTATTTGGATTCTTGTTGATCCTTTTTGTTTAGTATATTGCTGTTCAATGATGTCCTGTGCATGTGTGATACTCCTGCTGTCCATCAAGGACAATTTCCTGACTTAGATCTCTGCTTCTTGACTTTAGTAAAAATAATGTGTGTCAGAAATGTTCCCCAAAGCACCTTCATACCTCTCCATCTTCATCTTCTGTGACTCCTCATGCCCCTTGTAACCCATAGGGACATGCATTCAGTATGTTTCTTTGACACTGATGTCCTCTCTCTTGCACCACTACCACTATGTACGCATATGACATAACCCGAGCTACCTCTGCTGCTCCCCGTAGTGGAGGGAGCCCCCAAATGGTGTCCATGAGAACTGTGGACTGATGAGCAATAGAAAATCTGTTTTCAACTCTTGTTGAAAAAATCAAATGATTCTTCCTAGAATAAAAGAAAAACTCTTCCTTTCTTTCCAGCAACGTGATACAGGAGGCAAAACAGAAATATAGCTACAGTTCTGAGCAGAGAGAAACAAGCCATTTCAGGGATTAATGAGGAAAGTATTTGGACAGTAAGCTATTTGCAGAACACCTGAGTTAGGAGAGTAAGAGAGGGAAGCAAAGTTTCTGTAGAAATTATTTGGTTAAGACTTTGTTCTTCACATAAACTGCACAGTGGCGTTAGCAAAGACTCCACACTAAGTATTCCAGCATGGCAAAGTGGCACTCCATCACAGACAGCATGCCCTTGGACCCAGGCAGATACCAGGAGTCAGAACCCAGAGCATAAGGTTTCTCACAATTTCCCTGTGGTGATTTCAATCATTCTCAAAAAATTCTTGCTGGGTTCACAAAATCCCTTCATGTATTTTGAGGTATAAGTAATTTTACTGAGTAGTTTGTTCTTACTGTTTTTAATAAGTGTTCTAAATTAGCAAAAAAAAAAAAAAAAGTAGAATTCTTTATTGGTCAGGGTCCAATCAGGAAACACAAAGCATATTGAAATTGGGTTCATTTGAGGAGTGTTTAATACAGGACTATTTACAAAAGTATCAGGAAGATGTTGGAAAATCATACGAGAGCTGTTACCACCCTATGTTTAAAGGAACAAAAGGAACAGAGTAGTCACTGGAACCAAAGAGAAAGGGCCACCTAACAGGAGCCATGACCAAGGGAAGAGGGATGCAGCCAATCTTGAGTGGCCTTGCAGGGTAAAAGCTAAGGGAATTAATACCTTGACCTGTTTTCTTCATTCTGATCTTCTGGTGCTTCCCATTGACTAAACCCAACCAGAAGCCAGAAGGCAAAGGAAGTCGTTGATCCCATTCGTGGAGGTCAGCCTTCTGGGGCACAGTGCAAAATGAGGAGGGGAGAGTAGAGATACCCACCAAAACCCCTGTTAGCATGTCTCCTTAGCAAGCTGTAATGAGTTAAGTCTGTGCACTAGCAATGCATTTGAACATAGTGTTAATTCTGCCTGTAATATCCCTTCATTCTCCATTCTTCTAAGTGACAACAACCTCCCTTCCCCTAACTCAAGCTCCATCTGGCTAAAGATCTAGTTCCACACTCAAATCAAGTGTTACTTCCTCTGGTAACACTGTCTATTCCTGGTAACTAGCTGAATCTGAATTAGAATCAGTTGAATAAAGGAAAAAAAGAAAGAAAACAACAAAAGAGTGCCTTAAATATAACAGAAGTTTCTTACTCATAAAAATTGGTTATAGTTAGGAAAACCCACAAATCTCTAGAAACTGTTCTGTAGAAAAATGAATGAACTCACACTGTGTCCTACGAGTCTGGGTGTAGGCAGAGGTTGTACACACAGCTTATAATTGTCAGCTTACAATTTTAAGATGGAGAGATATGTTCTATAATCATATAATAATATCCAAATAATCACTAGAAAACATTGAACCACAGTACACTGTTATATATTAAAAAAACAACCCCAATGGGAGAAAAGGACTTGAGACACACTGCAAACACATTTTCTTTCAAGATTAACAAGAAATGTAATAAAGACTGACTCTAGTCATATGAGCTCTTTGAAAATAGCTCTCCCAATAATTCCCTCTCCAGTAAGGGTAATCATTGCCCGATTACAGTCATGCTCTGCTTCACAATAGAGAAACTTTCTGAGAAATGCATCCTTAGGCGATTTTATTGTTGTGTGAACATCATAGAGTACACTTAACACAAACCTAGACGGTACAGCCAGCTACACACCTAAGCTATATGGTACAGTTTATTGCTCCCAGGCTACAAACCTGTGCAGCATATTACTGTACAAAACAACACAAGATTAAATCAAGCCTGAGAGAAAATGATGAAATCAAGACACACAGGAAACACAAGATGTATGAGGCTGTTGCCTGCAAAATTTGGCATACATACTGTCTTACAGCACACTTTTTTTAATAAGCAGAAAGAGAACAAACTAAAATAACAAAAAAGTGTACTATAGTAAAGACATAAATCAGTAACATAGTTGTTTATTGTCGTTATCAAGTAGTATGTACTGTACATAATTGTATGCACTATACTTTTATTCAATTGTCAGTGGAGTAGGTTTTTTACATCAGCATCACCACAAACAAGTGAGTAATGAGTTGTGCTCCAACTTTACTATAGCTGCGATGTCACTAGGAGATAGTTTTTCAGCTTCATTATTATCTTAAGGGACCACTGCCGTTATGCAGAGTATGACTGTATATGGTTTCCCAATTACAAGCACATTTGAGGAACTGGCACAGAGGATTATAAAGACTTCTGCTAATGATGGTCAATATTTTCAAACTACATGAAACCTCGAGTAATATGTGAATGGAGACCCCCTTTACTTACTTTTCCTGGGTAATTGTCCTGACTGCCAAGTGCATAAATACATACGCAAGCTGTATACATGTGCACTCAAATATTGCAAATAGAAAATTCAGAGCTTGTTCTTTGTTCCAGTAATATCAGACCTCATTTGAAAAAAAAACATATAACATTCAGAGGGACATTCCTGCCATCTACTGTTACTGCCCTGGATTTTATCTGATTATACTGGCTACGTGATTCCAGTATTAATTTCAGGAAAGTGGTGTTCAAGAGATTGAGAAGAACGAGAGAAAGCTATTATCATATGTTTCTTCTCAATTCTTGAAAATAGGATTTTGGAGCAAGTAAAATTCCTCTTTCAAAAATTCAGATTATAGAAAATTGTTTCAGAGAGACTAATTTGGCTCAGTAGTATTTTTGCCCTGACTCTCAAGATGGTGGGAGCCACTTAGAATAAACATTGTGATCATGCTGTGGGATGTGGTTGGGATTTTGTCAATGACCTTAAATGTCTGTTAGAACTTTCAGGGTCTCTGTCTCTGTCTCTCAATCAGCCGCCGTCTTGCTCCTGCTCTCATTCTCATTCTTCTCCTCCCAATTACTCCCATTCCATGCATGTCTCTTACGTCTCATATTAAGTATTGTACAGCATTTTTTTGGTTAATTTATGTTATTGGAAACAACACTCTAAATATAGCTTCTAGAAGAAAATAATTCGAACTATTGGAAGAAGAAAGGGGAATTAATATTTAGACATGTTCACACTTGAACACCAACTTTACTAGCTTATAAGGATCCAAGAAAAAATCAAGGGAGGGAGAGAGGACGGGAGGGAGAGAGAGTAGGATGGTGAGGGAAGGAAGGAAGGATAGCTCTTTAAATCACGGGAGATGTGTTTGTGAACAACTAACTGTATGGACAGATTTTGATGAGTCCTGTGGCATTTGAGATTCTGTGACACAAGACATTTTTTAAAAAACAGTTTATTTAGAAAGTATCATAGTGTGAACAAATTGTACCACTTTGCTTTTCTTTTAATACAAGACTCATGATGCAAAGTGGAAGCCACTCGTGAGAATTGTGCTTCCCTAGAAAGTTGGAATTTTTCAAAGAACGTCTATGAACCATACAGAGTTGATACAGATTTCCTTTAAGGCAGAGGCTGGTAAAGATCTGCTCTGTTGTCATCTGTGGCAGACAGCACAAGTGGTCTTGTTTCTAAGATCCTTACCACCAGTTACTTTTTGCCAACTGACTAGATCCCCTGAGCATGGGAAGTTGGGCACTGAGGAGTTATTATGAGAGGTAACTTGATGGCAAAGGTATCTATCTTAATGGACCCTCAGCCTGTGATTGTTTTTTTTTCCAAAGGTAGTGATAAAAATGTTTAATAACCAGGATGGCATGAATTATAAGAATGCTAGCACTGATGGTGGCATGGTCTACTTCAGCACTGACTCCGCCCTACGAGTTTATTCTTTGGTCTTCATGTTAAGTTAATACCACTCTTCATACAGCAGAGGGTCAACCTCCAGGAAGGCAGTTGATATACAGAGAGCCTCTAAAAGGACGACCTAGGAACAGAATCTGAAACTGCTTCCAGTTAAGGCCCTGTGGTGTGGTTGCAGGGTTCTGCTCGTCCCCAACACCCAGACCAGGAAAAGCTCATCTGGTTCTCTTGCCTTAGGTGACACAAGACATTTTAAAAATTGGTAAAGCAACAACTTAAAGGGGAAATTGTCTTCTTACACTTAGAAATATATTTGGTAACGTTCTAAGAAATTTTATTCAATTGGCAGAGACTCAACACATTAAACTATCCGTTAAGTCTGAAACCTAGAGACAAGAATACAATTTTAACTACATTTTTTACTGCTTTTTGTGTGCCATAATAGGAAAACATATCTCTCTACTCTGATTCATACACTGTTTTCAGACTGGCTTTGCAGAACTGAATTTAAATTAGGCTTCACTATGCAGAACCTTTGCTGCAGGTGTTTTGGAAAAGAAGTATCTTTCTGGTTTAAATGTTAACTCCCAAATATAAAAGACCCAGGTTTGCTTTCATATACCATGGTAAAAATTAGCTAGAAACAGTTTTATCTGTCCTTGCAAAAAATGTTTTAAAATTGGCTCTACAGTTTCATCTGCCAGATGGACAGCCTTAAGCAGGCCCTGCTGAGATGGCATATTAAAATATGCCTTCAGTCTACACATGAATTCCCCAGGTTGAAAATAAATATTTAAAGAGTTGCTGGTGTGTCATGAAAACAAAACTGCACCTTGTGTCTATGTAGGATGCTTTATAAATAAATCTGTTTTCCACTTTTCCTTGCTTAGTCATTTTTACTTAAAGGGGCTGAACCAGCTATATTTTCAAGGGCTAACCAGTACGCTGAGCCACATGGCTGATGCACAGAGTCATAAGAAGCTACAAATAGTTGCCACTTGGAACCATGCATATGTTCTATAGAGGCTACCAATATACACATTCATGTTTCCAGTAGAAAACATGGCAATTCCTCAGAGACCCAGATGATACAACTTAAGCAGCAGTAAGACTATAGATACATTCATTCATTCATAGGCAAATATTGTTCTAGGAACTGCTACGTACTGGGACTGCAAAGAATGATAATGCCAACCATGATAATAATATTGATATCAACAACTACGCAACTGCTGTCGTTCATGGAACAACTACTATGTGGCAGGCATAGTGTTTTCATCTCTTAATCCTCTCTAAAATTATTCGAGGTGGGTATAATTCCATTTTGATAGATAGGAAATCTTAAGCTTATATTATCACACAATGGTTAAACTATAGAACTGAGATATAGTCTCCAACCTGGGATTTATCGTATTTTTCTATTCATTTTGAATAAGTTGCTTAGAGTGGCTATAAGGCAGGTCACCTGCATCTATGATTAGCACCATATTGGTTGGCAACAAGCTGACCCAAAGAGGCCTTATTTTTTAGGGGAGGAACGACTGGTAGGTGCAAAGAAAAAGAAAAAAAAAAAAAAAAGAGAGAAGGCAGAGGCAAGAGGGCATGGGTGCTTCAGCTCTAAGTACATAATGAAAGGAACAGAGTAATACGGTCCCAGTTCTCCTTGAGATTTTTTTTGAAAGTTTTGAGCTCCAGAATTACCAAAGACTTTTTTTTTACCAGAGATATTCAGGACAATGGGAAGATTTGCTGCTTTTTATTGAGTGCTAACTTCTAATCCAGAGTGTTTACATACTATATTTGATCAATCCTTCCATTGTTTCCGTTGTTTATTGAGGCTTGGCAAGGTGAAGTGGCTTCCTTAAGTTCATAAAGCTCCTAAATTCAAAACCAAGATTTGAATTCAGTCAGTGATCCTCACCACTACTCCTCCTGCCTCTGACTTGCTATATAACTAATACAGGAAAAGAGGTAATTGGCACAGATGTGTATTCTACATTTTTTTATTGAAGTATAGTTGACATATTAGTTTCAGAGGTACTACATGATGATTTGATATTTGTATATACTGCAAAATGATCATGGTAAGTCTAGTTACCATCTGTCACCATACACAGTCACAATTGTTTCTTGTGTTGAGAACTTTTAAGATTTACTCTTAGCAACTTTCAAATATGCAGTTTTTAAATATTTCACATGTAAGTGATATTATACAGTATTCGTCTTTCTCTGACTTATTTCACTAAGCATAATGTTCTCAAGGTCTATCCCTGTTGTCTCACATGGCAAGATTTCTTTCTTTATAGATGAATAATAATCCATTGTGTACATATATCACAATTTCTTTATTCATTCATCCATTGATGAACACAGGTTATTTCTATGCCTTGGCTATTGTAAATAATGCTGCAATGAACAGGAGGATGCACATATATTTGAGTTAGTGTTTTAATTTTCTTTGGATAAATACCCAGAAATGGAATTGCTGGATCATAAGGTAATTCTGTTTTTACTTTTTTTGGTGTGGAAGTGTCGTACTGTTTTCTATAGTGTCTACAACAACTTACATTCACACCAACAGTATACCAGGTTTCACTTTTTCCCATATCCCTGTCAAAATTAGTCATTTCTTGTCTTTTTGATAATAGACATTAGACATTCTAAGAGGTGTGAAGCGACATCTCTGTGATTTTATTTGCATTGGCCTGATGATTAATGATGTTGAGCACCTTTTTATGTACTTGTTGGCATATATACATATATCTTCTTTGGGAAATGTCTATTCAGACCATCTATCCTTTTTAAAAATTAGATTATTTGTTATTTTGCTAGTGAGTTGTATGAGTTTTTTGTGTATTTTGGATATTAACTCCTTATCAGATGTATGATTTGCAAATATTTTCTTTCATTCGGTAGGCTGTCTTTTCATTTTGTGGCTAGTTTCCTTTGCTGTACAAAACCTTTTTAATTTGATGCAATTGAACTTACTTATTTTTACTTTTGTTCGCTATGCTTTTGCTGTCAAATCGAAAAAAAAAATCATCACCAAGACCCATGTCAAGGAGCTTAATGTCTATGTTTTCTTTGAGGATTTTTATGGTTTCAGGTCTTATATTGAAGTCTTTAATCGATTTTTACTTAATTTTTGTGTATGGTATAAAACAGTGGTCCAGTTTCATTTTTCATATGACTGTCCAGTTTTCCCAACATCATTTTTAAAGAGACAACTTTTTCTCCATTGTATATTCTTGGCTCCTTTGCCATAAATTAATTGACCATATATACATGGGTTTATTTCTGGACTCTTTATTCTGTTCCATTGATCTATATGCTTGTTTTTTATGCTAGTACCAGGCTGTTTTGTTACTATAGCTTTGCAGTATAATTTGAAATCAGGGAGCATGATGCTTCCTGTTCTACTTTTAATTTATTCTTTATGCCGCTGATACAACATCTCTAGACATTTCAGATCGTAATCAAATATTTTTGAAAATTGGGTTTCCCCAATTATGATAACAAATATTTATTGAGCACTTACTACATGGCAGGCATTCAGGTATTTTATTTAATACTGACAAAAAACCCATGACATAGGTATTTTTATTTTTTCTTGTTTTACAGATGGGAAATGGGAACATGTTCATTAACATATTTCGCAAATGTATTAGTTATCTATTGTAGTGCAACAAATTACCACACAGATAGAAGCTTAGAACAAAACACATTAACTCAGTTTCCAGGAACCTGGACATTATTTAGCTTTGTGCTTTGTTTTAAGGTCTCACAAGGCTGAAATCAAGGTGTCAACCAGGGCCAGAGTCTTTCAAAGGCTTAATTGAGAAAGGATCCACTTACCGGCTCTCGTGAATGAAAGCAGGATTTAGATCTTGTGGGCTGCTGAACGGAAGGCTCCAGTTGCTTTCTGGATGTTGGCCAGAGCTGCTTTCAGTTCATTGCCAAGTGGACTTCTCCATATAGCTTCATCAAAGCCAGCAAAGGAGAGTCCGCTGGCAAGACAAAAGTTTCTTATGTAAGCTTATCACAGAAATGACATTCAATTACTCTTCCTGTATTCCGCTGGTTACAAGCAAGTTGCTAGTTTGACCCATACTCACGAGAAGAGGAATACAAAACTGCTTAAATATCAGGTGGCAGAGATAATTGAGAAGCATCTTAGAATTTACCCACCATAACAAGTATTTTTGAATACCTTCCATGTGTTCATGAAATATATTCTAGAGGGACTTAAAGTAGTTAAGTAAATATCTCAAGGTAAAAAATTAAATAACTGAGGGAAGAAATCAGGAAAAGGAAGGCATGGGGTGGGGGATGTAAATATTATTTAAAATTGTTCTCAGAAATAGTCCACTATAGAACAGCTTTGGAGAGAGTGAGATGATCAAGCTTTACATTAAAAGATGAGATATAATTCACATGCAGAATCAGGCAATAATGACTTCCTGTCTCAACAGGTAGGGCAACCTATCAGATGTTTGGATATGTTTTGTTCAGGAGAATGGAATGTTTTCCAACTTTCAAAAATGATGAATATAAAATTATTTATTTGCAATTATCAATATATTTTACTTTTCAATGAGACAAAATATTTCAGCACAGAGGTGAGAAACAGAGACTATTTGAAAATGATGCCACTACAAAACTTCTCTCACCAAAAATTCATTTTTTCCCCCTAAATTAATGCAAAGGAAGGTATACTTATCTCTATGCTTTCATAGTCATTTTTGCTGTCAGTGAAATATCACTAAGATTGACAGATGTTGACCTTTTGTGGCGTTTAGAAGTCATTTTAGAGACTATTCAAGTGCAAAAAGATGGTAATGCATAATCAGCAACTTTGATCAACTTTACATTCTGAAGCAAAGTGCCTTCTGTCAGATCTTTGTTTCACAAATATTTTATATTTATGAAGAAAAAGTAGGACACCAAAATTTGTGCTTTTGAATAACCACTAAATCATTTTGTTACAGCTCTCTGCCTCTTTTTCTATGCATATATACACATAAATGCATGCAGTAGTTTACTGGCTTGCAGTCATCCTTGAATTCTCTTTCTCATATACCCGTATCCAAATTTCAAAATATGTCCAGAGTCTGATTAGTTCCTTCCACATTCACTGCTACTGCTCTAGCTCAGTCCACCATCATTTCTCCTTACTGGAGTCCTTACTTCCACCCTTGCCCCTAAGTGTTCAGTGTCTACACAACAGCCATCCTTTCAAATATATGTCAGTTTATGTAACTTCTTCGTCCAGTACCTTCCACTGGTTTGCCACTTTAGAATAGTCAAAATCTTTATGTTTTGCCCTAGGAAAGCTTTTATAATCTATACCACTCTTTGCCTTTCCCCTGTCTTTCCCTACCATTTGTCTTCTTGCACTGTTTGCTTCACTGGCCTTCTTGCCATTCTTGAACACACCACCACATGCTTTCCTGAAAGCATTTGTACTTGTTATTTGCTGAGCTAGAACATCCATCCCCCAAGTATCCACATGGTTAGCTCCTCATTTCTTTCAGATTTCTGCTCAAAGTTCACCTTTATCAGAAAGACCTTTCTTGACCGCCTCTCACTTTGTTACTCTCTGTATCTCTTACCTGCTTTTATCTTAGTAAACTTATTATTTATTTCCTTAATTGCTGCTTGTCATCCCCACAAGAATGTAAGCTCCATGAACTGGGATTTTCTTCATTCACTGCTATACCCCTAGTGCTGAGAAACTCCTGGCATGTAATAGGCGCTTTTTCTGTTTTGTTGAATAGACAAATAAACAATTGAATTATAAAATAGTAGTAGTAGTAATATTAAACTTGCTTTTTAATTTAGCAATATTTCATAAAATTTCAATATCAATAAATATAAAACTACATCATCAGTTGTTGTTTTTTTGTTTTGTTTATTTATTTATTTATTTATTTTTTTGCTGTGTGCATAGTAGTCCATTGTGTCGTAGAGTATTTAACCCACACCTATTTTTGGATCTTTATTTTTTTACTGCCAACTTTTCAGATTTAGATTATGTTGTATATAAATGTTGTCACACACACAGACGTATACATTTAACAATTTTCTAGAAGGAAATTCTTCATAAAAACAGGAATATTATAAGATAATTGAAATTTCTAAGAGCCCATGACCAGCACTAGGACTCATTATTATAATCCAGGTGACTCAAAATATTCCAGAGAAAGGGGAACCAGAATGTAGCTGATAAGGGTGAAAGAAAGTAGGAGTCAGGTGCAAAAGCATGGGACACAGGGCAGATCTAACAATAGAAATTAGCAATGGAGTCAAAGGTAGACCAGAAAGTCAAACTAGGTTAGAAATCCCATAAGAAAGCATTCTGATTATTTTGACTGGGCCGCTGGCCTCACTGTATTTTTCTCAACCGATCAGGGACTGGATGTCTTGGGGAGATGCTTGGTTCCTGGCAGCCCCACGTCTTTCATTTGGAATGAACACTGTTCTCTGTCTAATCACTCAGATACCAATGAGTTAATTCTGCCCTCATATTATGGCTATTACATGAACTTGGGGGTCAGAAAAACTCAGATTCAAAACTCATATTCACCATTATTAACTATGTGACATTGGGCAATATCATTAATCCCTATGAATATATATATATATATATATATATATATATATATATATATACATATATATGTATATATATACATATATATAATCCCTATGAACATATATATATATATATATATAATACATATATATACTTAGCTTCCTAAATGGCATATAGTAGTAAGTGCCCAATAAAAGATTTGTAGTGAGGCTATAACTCTATAATAACTCTAATTTAATGAACTTTTGGATTGATTTAAAATCTTTTAGTTCATACTCAGTGGTCAATTAGTATTTTCTTTTACTTTGGAGATGTAAGTTAAAAAAAGAAAAAGTGATGTAAAGGTAATGAAAAGAAAAATTCTGTTTTGCCTTAAAGTTTCTTGTTCAGTGTTTACTTTGGTGCATTGAATAAAAAAAAAACAAAAAACATTAATTCTAATTAGAAAATGGAGCTGGAATCCGAAAAACAAAACAAAACAAACAAACAAACAAAAAAACCCAAACTCTTATAATTTCCTAACAAAGTAGAAGTCTTAAGAGAAGTGAATAAATGACAAGGCAGTCCTACAGTCATGTACATAACTCTCTTTTTATTTCTGGTCATAATTTCTCTAATTCATACAAATGACCAGCATTTCCCTGGGGTTTGTATCATCCAGGAAACAAAAGATTGGCATTCTTATATTTCAAGATAAATTTCCATTGCAAATACAGGCAACTTTCATCAGTCCCTGGAATTTAGATATCACAATTTACAAACACTAAAAAAATAAGTAAATTTACTAAAGACACATAATATAAAACTGAATGTGATAAAATAAGTTAATTTAATATACAAAATTTTGTATTAATAGTTGCTCAGTATAACATTTCTAAAACTCTATTTAAATTCAGATATCAGGTTTACCAGATTTGTTTCCCAATTTGTTTCCCTATTTTATTTAGGTGTTATTACAAAAATACTTTCATCACTTAATAGGTTGTCTTTTCAGCTTTTGCCTACTCAAGCAAGTTGTAAAATTTCTTTTAAAAATAAAATAAACTGTAATGTACTTATTAACATTATTATTATATTTTACATTTTTAGCCTTTTATTTTCTTTTTATGGCCTAGCATTCTGATAAATGGTATATTTCACATGCATGTATACCATCTGTGTCTCTCACTCTCTCAACTGACTCACATACACACGGTAAACCACTAAATATCTCCAATTTAGATCTGAAGCTCCAAATCATACTAACATTTTCCTTGGCTCAAAATGGTTTGTTTACTCAAGATTCTAAGAAAAGTCTATTTTTAGGGTTAACATTGTAAAGATAGAAGCTATTGCTACATGGCCATACATTCATTCCCTTTTCAGTATCAGTCAAAAATACTTTGTTTAGAAAGACAGAGTCAGTTAAGAAACATGAAGTTCAACTTCACAATTACTCAAACCTAGTGAAATAGGTCTTCTCACACATTGCTTGGGAAAGTAAATGCAAAATAGACCAACTCTCTGCAGGGCAATTTGAAACTCTCCATCAATCTCTTTAAATTTTCATGTATTCTGTTAAATTAATTCCACATCTAGGAATATAATTAATGAGGGGAAATCAGGGCTGTATGCATACGTATTTATAGAAAAGATAGTAAGCATAACAATATTTTACTATAACAAACTGAAACACTTAAAATATCTAGTAGTATGAATTTCATTAAATAATTTCTAGATCTGGCTATATATTGCAATATGATATTTAATTATTTTTAAATTAATATGTGGAAACGTGCAAACATGCTTATGACATAAAGTTAAGTGAAAAATGAATAAACATTATAACCCCAATTTTGGAAAGGTATATGCCAAAATTACCCCTGTAGTTATCAACAGATTATAGGATTATGAGAAACTTATATATCTTATTTTACATTTTGTTTTTCATAATAAATATATACAACATATATAATCATAATAAAATGACAAATGATACAAATGGTATATAAAATTTTTACCTACAGATACAATTTCTTATGAGCACCAGAATTTCACAGACAAGTTCTTGCTGGATATTACACTATGCATTATTTTCTTGAATAGCTCATATACTATATATCCCTCAAATATGCTACTTTTCCATAATTTTATAATTATATTTATTTTGCTATTTTCTTAGTCACCCAAGATAGACATTTAAATTCACATTGATCTGTTTCTCTTTCATTATTCAAAAATAATTAGTTCCAAAGTCCAGCATGTCATTTCTCCGAAATGGTTTTTGAGTGTATTGTCTTTTTCCTAAATCAATAGTGCCTATAGAAAAAGTTTCAAACTTCCAACCCTGTCATAGAAAGTTCACAAATACATATTGTGCTGAATTCTTTGGAGAGTCCAGTTCAGCTGTATGCTCCACTACACTGAACTTCACTGTTTCCTAACCAAGAAATGCTATTCCCTTTAAAAACTACATAACACAGCAAAAATGTCTCCTCTTCTCTGAATTCTCCTTTGTGTACTCCTGGGGCAGTTAACTGAGCCATTTTTATTGTTCCCCAAATACTTTGCACAACCTACTTTTGAAGAAACCAGAATAATGAGTTGTTATTATTTGCTTTCTATAAATTCTCTTTATTAGATTGTCTGTTCTTTATGAGGGATCGTCCTTCGAATCTTACATTTGAATCTCATTCTTTCCCATCCCCAATCTTAACAGAGGGTAAAACATATGGTAAGCATTTAATAATTTTTTTTATCGTATAACCTCATTTTGATTGTTAGTCTGTGTTATGCTTCTAAATTCAAAATGCAAATTTCTATTGATCCATTGATAAATATATCTATTTCACTTTCATCTCTGTTTATATAATAGGAATTTATATTGATGTCATGTAACAGTCAGAAAAGCAGACCATCTTTAACCAAGAAAGATACTTTATATCACGAAGACAATTATAATAACTTTGGTAAGATTTTCATCTTTGCTGAAAATCAACCAGGATTTTGCCAGCCACTTTAAATAGTATTTAATTTTACTTAATTCCTTACTTAGAGATGAAAAACCTGAAGTCCAGAAAATTTAAATAACTTTGAAAAGATATCATAGCCAATAAGTCTTAGATTTACCTAGCAGTGAATCCAAGTCTATGATTAGAAAATCAAAGAATTGACAGAAAAGTTTTTGTCATAAATAATACACATTTATTTATATGGGTATTATGTGGGTATATGAGTACTTTCTGAACTAAATCACAAAACTGACAGAAGCAAGAAATAATTGTACTATAAATTTTCAATTATGCTAATATTTGTAGGAAATATCATTCAACTAAATAGTAAATGTCTGGTATGATCCTGAATTCTCTTATTTCCCTTGTATATCTGCAATTGACAAGATTTTTGACAAGGTAGCTTGAGATATCCTTAGGGATAATACCAAGAAATACAGGCTAGATATTAGTGTAATTAAGGAGGAAAGAAAGTGAATACATTATCATACTTAGAAGCTATTAATGTATCGATCTCAATCTGTTACTATTTTATTAATTATTTGAACAAATAATTAGCATAAGTACTTATCACATTGCAAATAAGTATGCTATTTTGACAAATATATACTGGAGGAGAGAAGCAGGAAGAAATGACATATAGAGATTAGAAGATTAGGCTAAGTTTTTAGAAATTGCATTTAAAAAGTATTGATATAAATTCTTATCCTTATTTTCAAGAATCCTAGTAGTGTATTAGGAAAAGATAACTGAATAATAGTAAACAGAGGAGGAGACAGTAGAAAACAAGGGAAGGTTTGTTGTTTTCCTTCAATTATGAGCTCAAGGTAAATCAAAATAGATAATGTGGCTTCCTCAAACAAATAAACAAACCAAAGAAGAGGGAAAAGAAATTCCTGTTTGAACTAACAGTTTGTGAAGGAATTATTTCTACTAATAAATGAAGAATATTCTAGGTTTTAGCTGGCAGTAGCAAATGAGGGCTCTCCAGGTTGGGAAGGGCATCTGATAAAATAGACCTTATAAGATTGTCAGTCCATTTTGCTTTTCCCTCAAAACTCAGCCACTTAGAATAGAGGGGCCGTCATGAAGTTGGATGCCACTAAGTATTGCTCTCCTCCAATCTAAGCAAGGACAAAAATAGTTATTTTGCATATGCATCACAAAACTGAGCCTGGTTGGAGTTTTCAGATATTTTACTGAAAACTAAGAGAAAACAAAAGAGAAATTATCAGAATTCACAAAAAATAGATTCAGTTTGACTCATGAGATTTGAGCCAAAGGCTTAAACTCTGCCTTAGTCTATAGGTTGTCCCATGGGAAAGAATTTTCTCAGCCATAAAAATGAATGAAATCTTGCCATCTGCAACAATATGGATGGACCTAGAGGATATTATGCTGAGTGAAGTAAGTTGTACAGAGAAAGACAAATACCATATGGTTTCATTTGTATGTGGAATAAAAAATAAAATAAATAAATAAACAGAACAGAAACAAACATGTATACAGAGAACATTTTGATGGTTGACAAATGGATGGGAGGGTTGGGAAATGGGTGAAAAAGAGGAAGGGATTAAGAACTATAAATTTGTAGTTACAGAATAGTCATGGGGATGTACAGCACCTAGCATAAGGAATATAGCCAGTAATACTGTAATAACTATGTATAATGTCAGATTGCTACTAGATTTGTTGGGGTAATCACTTCGAAAGTTATATAAATGTCTAACCTCTATGTTTTACACCTGAAACTAATATTGTATGTCAACTGTAATCGGAAAAAAAAAAATATTTGGAAAATCTATGCAAAGAAATTATTTAAAACAGCAACAAAATATCCTGAAGAATTAAAAGAAGTTTCCCCTTAGCATTTCAAAATTTTTGTCTATATAATCCAAGGATAGTGAATGTGTGTGCACGTGCTTGTGCACGTGCACACGCTTGTTTATATGTGTATGTATTCGTCCAGAAATGTGTACATGTGAATTATACCTATGAAGAAAAAGATTGAAATTATATATTGTACTTTTGTAGGGATGTAGAAATGTGTTTTGTATTTTTAAATTCCTTCTGAATTTTCTAGCTTTTTTATAATGACTACGTATTTCCTTCACGGTTAAAAATTAATTTTTCCAACGAAGTTGTGTATATGTATAGTCATATATATACACATACATATATTTAAAAGTAAAATGGTATCCAATTGAGATATCATGTATATGATTATATATGTGTATATATGTATGTGTATATATGTGTATATGTGTGTATACACACACACATATATATGATGCATACACATTAACAAAAATGTTAAGTGGATAAATGTTAAAAATCAGGAGGTGACCAAATCAGACTATCATCTTCTAGAGTTTACATCTAGGATAAAAGAATAATTCTGAAATTTTAATTTATAAATCTATTATTTTAATAATTAATTATTCAGCTATATAGTGTAGGAACAATAATTTCTCAGCACTGTGACATGCAAGATTGTTCCTTTAGTCACTGCACTGAACATTTGGGATACTAAATTGATGTGAGGTATCTTTTGGCTCATTCTTCTTAGGTTTCTGCTGATGATACTGTTACCACCTATTACATATGAATGAACAAAGGAAGCAAAGCTGGTATCTGTCCGTTAAATCGCCTTTTTTAAGTCTAAAAAACTATCTAATAGGACTTTTTATTGAAAAATTTATAACCAAAATGTGAATTAAATAAACACTAAATTGAGTTCTTGTTTGTTTTATTTAATGTTGTACATACTAGTTCTCAAACAATTCTACAAAGATAGAAAGATAATATGACCTAGTGCTTATTTTTGATTTATTAGAATTAAAATTATTTGTAGCACTTTGTTGGCTCTGAAGTACATAATGTTTTTCCTCAAATTTATCTATGTAATATATTTTATCCTAACATTCAGAAAAGTCAGTCTATGCATGTTTCCCTATTTATTTTAATATTTAAAAGTTCTTAAAAGGGTTTATGTAAACATAATTAACAACTTTCATAACCATTTAATTATTGTTTGATCTTACTACTGCAAAAATAAATACACATTTGCACTATTTTATTTTAAAGGATTAAAGGAAACTATAAAGTTGTAGAATTAACTTTGTTAATAACACTTCTATAATGAGAAATTGAAGCTTTATGTTTTTTAACCTAAGCAATATCAATATATTGTCATGCTGAAAGGGCAAAAATAAATTCTTATTTGTTCTGAAGTAATCTTTTTATAAGCTTTTACCAGCAGTTTTCATGGAACCATTACTTGGATAATTTATGAAATTTATTACAGCCATTTGTAAAATATGGTTCTAAGTGCTTGCTGTTTGACACTTGTTTTTTGGAGTCATTTGCACAGGAAATATTTTTTAAAAGGCTGTGTTCTCCCTGATCATTGACCTGAATCGGTTTAAATGCTATTTTGACATGTCTCGGTATTGTAGCATTGTTTGGAAGTCATTTTGCCCATCGGCATAACAGCCTGCTTTCAGAAGGCTCAAATCGAACCACCTCATTCTGATGTGTGTGGCTTTAGGTGCATCTGGTACAAATCCATTTTGAACCCTGCATTTGTGCTCCAGATGTTTTCATAGTTGGACTCGTGAGAATGTGACTTCTGTTGCAATAGAATGGTAACATTTTCAAATGAATCTAGAAACATTTTTAATGAGCATTAAGTCCTAAAATCAAAATAGTTGAACAGTATAAATATCATCTAGTTTTAGTGTATACCCTGGGTTTATATTTATTTGGCCAAAGCTGGGCTTTTTCTCCATTGTCCATAAAACTTGCAGCTTCTCCTGATGTATTGCTTAGGTGCTGTACTGAAGTGCAGGGATTTAGTATGTCTTTAATTAGCTTGCTAGTAAGAAACACAATTGATGTCTTCCGGGTCCTTGCCTATCCCAGCACAACCATAAAATCGTTTAGAAGGAACAGGAATAATAAGACAATGGGGGGTAAAGATCCAAAAATAAATGAAAAAGGATTTCTTAAAGGATATTCAGAAAGTAATTGTGATGTTATATTAGACATTCATTATCACTAGAATCTATTCTAGAAGTGAAACTTCTTCGCCCGCCCCTCCATCCCCCCCAAAAAAACCCCACAAAATAAAAGTTTATATATTCCAGGTATTGTTTTTAGCTTTGACTGTATGATTACTATTTTATCATAAATAATCTAAATGTTTAACTATTTTATATAAAGTTATACTTATAAAACTCACGAATTTTTCTCCAAACAAACCCAGATAAACTATGAAAAACAGATATGGTGGAACATTTTCTCTTTAACTTAATCATTATGTATTCTGAGTATTTTTAGGATAGAAAAGCAATTGATTTTTTTATTATTGGTTTTCATTTTTACATTCTTCTGTAGTGATGGAATGTTTAAAATATCTAAGTTTTAGAAAAAATCAAATCAATATTGAGAAATTGATAATTTAGCAGAACTAAAAAGATCAAAAAATGCATATTAGGAAAAATATTCTGTAATTTGAAATAAAATGATTATTTTTTAAGACCTATAATTACACACTTAAGAAAACACTTAATAGACAACCTTTTTTTCCTTCAAGTGGCAGTTTTGACACAAGAATACCTACATATTTAAAAGTAAAATGATATCCAATTAAGAAATTAAATATTCTTTCAGAAGTATAATTGGTTGATATTTGGACTTTCTATTTATTTTGTAAAAACATAAAAAACAGTTAGATGAGTTTCTGGTAAGACTGTGGTCATATAAGATAAAAAAGCTAATACGAATCAGACTTCTGCACTTGGACCCATTAATGCTACCTTCCAACTAAATGGGCTAGCATAATAAGCTCAGATAAAGCACACTAATTTGGAAACACTCTGGCCAAGTTTTATTCTTGAGGCATAATGGTGTAGAGAGTGAACAGGCCACAGTTTCTAGGGAAAGCCATAAATGTGGAGATATTCAGTCCCCCCAAACACTAAGTTTATAATGATGGACAATTTATTTTTCTTACCTTATATTTAAAATACACATAATATGACAATTCAGAATTTGAGGACAATATATCATGTATCAAAAACTTAGACAGTACATAGTAGATAGTTTACAAAAATTAATTCCCATATTATTACATGTCGAAAAATTTGGGGGAGGGGGAAGCTACAGAGTTAATATGCCAGTTGCTAAAGTTTATAGTACTATATAATACTAATAATGATAATAACAATAATAACAATACAATGAAGAAGCAGGAGGGTGGAGGAGGGAGAAGAGAAGGAGACGGAGGAGAACAAGTAGAACAAGTAGCCAAATTTAGTGTTAGTTACTTTTTTGAAAATTTTACATTTCCGCACATGGTTTTTATTTACTATTTTGCCTTTTGTACTATTTATGCATAATTTACCTTAACATGGGGGCTATATTAGTCTGATTGGGCTGCCATAACAAAATACCACTGACTGGGTGGCTTAAATAACAGACATTTATTTTCTCATAGTTTTAGAAAGTGGAAGTCCAACATTGAGGTGTCTTCAGGTTTGTTTTCTGGTGAGAGCTCTCATTTTGGCTTGTAGATTGCAGCTTTCTCACCATTTTCTCACATGGCCTGTCTTCCGGCACATGTGAGAAAAGAGAACAAGCGAGGTCTGGTGTCTCTTCTTATAAGAACACCAGTTTTATTGGATAAAACCTTATGACCTTGTTTAACTTTAATTATCTTCTTAAAGACTCAATATCCAAATATAGTCACATTGGGGGTTAGTTGTTTAATATATAAATTTTGAGGGCATGCAGTTCAGTCCATAACAGTAGTGGAGAGCAGAACGTTGGGGTTGGCAGGGGGCGGGGTGGTGGTGGTGGTGGTGTGGTACTCATAGTGAGAATTTTGTTTCTACAAAATCAAGGAAACTCGTTAGAAATGAAAATAATTTAGTTTCTCTAATTCACAATCTTATTTTCCAACCTCCTGTTCCCCCAAAGAAATATTATATAAAGGCCTGTCCCATATTGTTTTGTTTCATTTGTATCATTTTGCAAATAATAGACCATTAACTATTTTTAATTTCACTTGATGAAGAAAAACTTTTCATCAGAGAGAGATTTCTCATTGGCTTTCCATAGCTGACAAACACACATATTACTTGAGAAAAGGCCTTTTTCTCTCCCTTTTACAATGATAATTTTACAATGATAATTTCCATATGATTTATAATTATAATTTTCCAGTGTTTATGATCATTACAAATTCTAGTGTTACCACACACTGTCAACCAAAGCTCTCATTTCCATATGGAAAATGTTTGATTTTACTGATAAAACCTGAACAATCATTATGCTGATTGCTTATCATGACTAGTGACAGCAGCAGCTTCGTACCACTTGAGTTATGCTTTTCTGGACCAGTTTTTCATTTCAAGTTGTCTGTGGGGGCTCCTTAGTCTGAGTAGCAAATATCTGAGCATGAATTTTGAAGCTCAGCCAAATGGGTCCCACTGTGATACTTGGTGGTTCGACTGCCCAGCCTCAGTATGTTCTATTTGGGGCATTTTCTCCCCAAGGTAGAAAATCGAGTGTAATTGTTCTGATCCTATTTTCTATCCCTTCAGGCAATCAATACAATATTTCTTTAGCATTTTATGGAGATGTAGTTATTATATTAGTTTTTTGAACATTTCTCTTCTTATGCATTAATCTCTACCTCATATTTTACTCAGCTGTAACAATATAGCAAACTAGACTTCATCTTAATAAACCCAAAACTATGAAATTATTTTCTTCTTAAAATATCAATCTGTGTCTTTAATGGTGATTAAGTAATTCAGAATTACCAAGACCAACTCCAAAAATAGCTGACATTTTTAACATTTTATTTACCATGTAAATTTATGACTTTCAACCCTGATGATCATGGACTAAGAGAAAAGCTTTTTAATTTGTTCTTTACAATTCATACACAATTTTTATTCCTTAAATAATTTTGAAAATAATATTAAGATTGACTTCACTAGAAAGCCAAGATTTAAAACCTTTACCTTAAATATTACATTGAGTCTTTGAGATTCTCTAATCTGAGATACATTTGACTGATTGCTGACCAGTCTTACAGTTATGGCTCTAGATAGCTGTAGCTGTAGCTGATTATATCTGGGGATTATAATCAGGGGTACATTGCCCAGAAACGATATTATTGATGACCTGAGATATTAAGGTCTCCTATAATCTTAGGTTTCAGTGAACAATAAAAATGCCTTTAGGGGTCATAGACCCCAGGAAGGTAATTATCAAGGGATAGAATTTGAGTCTGCTGGCTGAAATCAAATCCAATGAGACAAAATAAGCCTATCTTGTAAACAACTATTAACTGTCATGACTTTCATAGGAAAGTTACCATTGTATTCTAAAGCTTTAATACATTAACCTATAAACTAAGCTTTTATTTGGATTATGTCATTGCCACCTCACTTAGTTATTTTCTCAGGCTACCTGCTGCCTCCTTCTCACTTACTACTGAGACTCAGGCTGACAAAGATACCAAACAGCCCCAGCCCCAGCCTTCTAGAAGGAAGTCATTAAGGATGGATGCACTAATATGCAATCATTCTATTCTGCTACCTTATTCCAGAAGCCAAAGAATTTCTTCTTATGTTACAATAATACTAAAGACAACTTAAATTATTACATTTCAATAGAATTTTTCCACTGAAGAAAATTTTAAAAGAGTTAGAGAAAACTAATGTGCTATGAAAAAAAAAATCTTGTTTACCTACTCAAATATGGCTAGTTCCAAGCCCCCATATCCTTTGTCACTCATAAAGATGGTACCATTATTGAATTGAAACAACTAAGTGTTTTAGGTCAAGGTTCTACTTCTAGCTCTTTAGTAAGGGTGAATGAAAAACGGGATCAAATTAGGTGCAATGTGATATCCCAACTCTCATTTTACTTGACTCTGTGTCTTTATGACAAAAATTCAACCAGTAGATGGCACTATTATTTCAGTGAGAACAGTGCACATTCAGTGCCATAAAAATAAGCAATTAATTGCTAAATGTGAAAATGAATGGAATGCTTCACATTTTATTGTGAGTCTCCCCCAGTTCATTTCTATTCAAATTCCACAAAGAGACATAAAATCAACACAGATTTCCTCATTCAGGAATGGATAAACACTTGCTTCTGGGACTTTGTATGTTTTTCAAATAATGATGTAAGAAAAGACATGATATATTTAAAAATATTAACTTGAAGGCATTTTATTAGCCTTAAAAATATAAAATATATGTATATGCATATACAGGCATAGAAATTTATATTTTTAAATGTAATTCAGTCATTATGATACAATTTGAAAATTGTTTCCCCAGTGCTTCAGCCAAAACAAACAGTACGTGTATACTCTGAGGATCTCTTCCTCTCCTAACATATAAATAATGGTAGAGTTAACAAGGAAAGTGAAAATTATAAAGACTTAGCTATTTTAACAAACAAGAAACGATTTTTGAGAATAAGAAATGGAACTGAAACACAAAGTGATAAATGAGGTAGAATCTGTAGACCTGCCAGGATTTTAGGCTAGAGGGATGGGGTTCAAATGGAAACTATAGTCAATGTTAGCCTACAAATCTAGGTTCTTGACCATATGAAGAAAAGTAAGAAAGAAAGCCAACATATTGAACAATTTAAAATAATAAAACATTTCATTTTAATTTTACAAGAAGGGAAAAGACTATTCAAACTTATAATAAATAGTTCCAGATTTTAATAAACATAAATCTTAATCTTGGGAATTAACTTTGAGGGCTAAGCAGGAAAACTGAAACCATCTACAGCCAGACACGACCTAGTGAAACTTCAGAATATCAAAAATAAAGGAAAAAAACCTTGAAATCTACCAGAGAAAAAAGATGGATTCTCACAAAAGAAGCACAATTAGACTAAAGGTAGCCTTGTTGAGAGCAACAACGAAGGGTGCCAGAAGATAATAACTTACCTTTGAAGTGCTGAGGGAATCTAATTGTCCACCTAGCATATACTCAAGAGAGAAGGAAAACAGATTTTTTTTTTAGGAACACAGAAAGTAAAAGAATTTACTGTTCATATTTTTTCCAGAAAGAATTACTCAAAGATGTCCTATAGCAAGAAGATTAAATCCAGAGAAAATGAATAAGAACCATGAAAACACAGTAAGCAAAAATTAGAAAAATAGGTTGGTAAATTTAATTGACTATTGATTATAAAATAAAAGAACAACCAATTTAGGGGCTATAAAAGATGTAACTAAAATGCTTGCCAATAATAGTAGATTGCTTGGGAGGGAGGGAGGAGGTAAAGGCAAGAACTTTACTTGATTTAGGAGAAAAAAAAGGAATAATTTTGTATATCACAGGAAAAAAATAGTCAAGAAATAAATAATAAAGAGGGAAAATAAAGAAAATGTTAAAAATGCATAGTAAAAAAACATGAAAACCATAGAGATAAGATTCTCACTCGCTCAGAACAGTGACTGTCTCTAGGGAGGAAGGGGAAATCAGAATGTAGAAAGTTAAGGGGGCTTCAAGTTATATCTTAACCTTCTACACATTAAAAGACAAAGAGATGTGAGATAAATAATCCAGAATAAATTAACAGTTGTTGAATGTGGGTGGTAGGTACATAGGTAGTATTTTAAATATTATTTTCTGTACTTTTCTAAATGACTGAAATATTGCAAAATTTAAAAGAATACCAAACTTTTGTTTTAAATATACCATCTCACTGTAAATTCATCAATTCCTCCCTTTCTCTAGACCTGCCAGTGAAATTTAAGAGATATGAAGAATTTCCCTAGAGCTAACATAATAGAGATCCTTGAAAAACAGGTTTCCTTAAAAAATCAAAGTAGAATAGAAATAAAAGACAAACCTACTTAATTTCTTCTGTATGTTGTATACTTTACTTTTAAAATAGTTAGTCTCATGTATGTTTTGCATTTGTTTCAATTGATTTTTTTCTAATTCATCAGATCATTGGGATGGTTTGTTCCATGTGTACTTAACGGTTTTCTGTCTGCATAAGAGCAAACTGAAAATCTTTCTCTAGTACTAAATTTGCCGTAAGAAATAATACTGGGAATATAATATTTATGTGTGTGTGTGTGTGTGTGTGTGTGTGTGTGTGTGTGTGTGATTGTGTGTGTTTCTTGTCCATGAACCAAAAAATCTAACTGGACTACTTGCAGCATTAGAAAATACATCTAAATTGGCAGTTCACTAATGAAAACAAGCTAGCCTTCTCCCACATTTAGGGGCTTACACTGGTACATGTTATTATTTGGGGACATAAATAAATTTAAGCCTGGGCACACTAAAGAACATTAAGGGGGGGGAAAGGACATTAAAAGATTATTATTAGTAGGAGATATGATCCCAACACCATATAGTTTCTATTTCTGACATGTATGAGATTTAAACATTTTCAGTTCGCATAAAAACAATCAATAATTCTCCCATGGTGGGAAAAATATATATTTTTTATATTCAGAGGCAATTAAAACTGCTTGGAAAGTAGAGAAAGTAAAAAAAAAAAATTACAGAAAATCTTATAATGTCAATACGGTTTAAAAGACCCAATGGGAAAAAATACAAATTTGAGTAACTAAAATCAATCAGTGGCCTGACTCAAAATGACATTCCTTATCCTGCCAGCAATTCTATTGATGCAACAAAAAGAAAAAATTTTTATGAAGCATAAACCTGTAAAATGAGAATGGATTTCGACAACAGGCCAACTATTGTGGAAAAAATCTAAAAGACAGAAAGTAGATAGGATCAAATTGTAGACAAACAAGGACAGAGAAAACCACAGCCAAAACATGCAGAGATCTCATATGGTATTGGTGTGAATGCACAATTTATCTCACAAAGCTCAGAGAAATTCCATGTTCAGAATAAATAAAATCATAAAACAGGAAAGACCTCTAGAGCAATCAGGATCATTCAGTAAAGGCTGTAATCCAAATAGACTCTGAAGTCAGGCCTTTTTCCTGCTTATAAATATGGAGTAAATGTAGTCAGTGCAATGATAAGTTCCCTTCATGAAATAGTCTGCTCCAGAAGGAGAAAATAGAGAAAATGGAGGGAAGAAATTAATCAAAGAAATAGTAAGCAATGTTTTCAGAGATAAGAAAAGTTTCCTCTTTAGATTTATAGGGTCTACCTAGTGCCAAATAGAATCAATTAAAGAAGATATAGCCTAGAAAAATTTTAGGACCCTAATATCTTAGTTTCCTAGGGTTACCATAACAAATTACCAAGGACTATGTGGCTTAAAACAAAAGAAATGTATTCTTTTACAGTTCTGAAGCTAGAAATATTAAATCAAGTCATTGGCCAGGCCACATTCCCTTTGAAGGATATTTCTTTGCCTTTTCTTAGCTTCTAGCGGTTGCTGGCAATCCTTGGTTTTCTTTGGCTTGCAGGCACATCACTCAGATTTATTCCTCTGTCATCACATGGTGTTCTTCTTGTTTCCAAATTTACCTATTCTTATAAGAGAACTAGTCATTGGATTAAGGCCACCCTAATCCAGTGTGACCTCATTTTAACTTGATTGCATCTTCAAAAGCTCTATTTCCAAATAAGGGCATTCACAGGTGCCAGGGATTAGGACTTGAATGCATCTTTTGGGGGGAAACAATTCAACCCACAACACCTAAAAATGAAAAAAAGAAAATTATTCAGACTAATCGTCACCACCAACAAAAAGACAAGTTACTTATAAAGAAACAAAAATAAAATTGACAATGGTCTACTCATCAACAACACTCTATGGAAGAATAAAATGGAGTAATGTCTTCAAAGTATTGAAAAGACATAGTTTGAAGCTACTATACTATACCATACTATACTATACTGTACTATACTATACCAAAACACTAGCATTCAAGTTCAAGGCAAAATAGAGTTTTTTTCAGTCATGTAAGTCTCCTAAATTTTAGCTACTTAGGCAAAATGCTGTTTCTTGGTGGTCTCAACTCCATACCCATCCTCTTTTCCCATAACCCTATTACAGCCAACATTGCCCACATTATACAATTCTGACCAGTGATAAATGGAATTTTGTCATGGAGTTCCTGGGAATGTTTTTGTTTGTTTGTTTGTTTGTTTTTTGTGGGTTTTTTTTCAATTTTTTGATGCAGATTTCACTCTTTTCTTTCCTCATCTTTTCTACTAGCGGACTTGCATAAGACTTTTACAGTAGCTATTCTGTAACAATAAGGAAAATAAAATTGCAGAGATCTTGGCTGAATATTATATATCCCTGAGCCATGTCTGGCAGCAACCTATATGCAGTCTTCTAGTTATGAGGCACAAATAAATCCCTATTTGTTTAAGCTATGGTTATACGTGCATTTTACTTGCAGACAAAGACATTGTTAACTAATACATTATTATTAGAACCTTTTTTGAAATGATTATTTGAGGATTTATTCCAGCAAAAGGAAAGGAGAATCCAAGAGAAGATAATATGGAATGCAAGAAATAGTGATGGTTAATGAAATCAGTAAATTTATAGTTAACACTGTATAAGTTTTGGTGGAATATAAGTAAACTAGTTGCATTTTAAAATTTAAATCCATGATGCTTTCAGGTGGTAATTTTGGAGAGTAGTAAAGGAGAGTACAAATGACAAAGGCTTTTAACATATCTGGAGATTCAATATTAAGTGTACATATGTAAGATAGAATATAAGTTTAAATTTTTATTAAGAATTAAGACAGTCACAAAAAGAATTGAAAATAGATTATTTAACTTCAAAACCAGTAGATAGAAAAACACAACCATGGAAACACAATTATCTAATAAGCTGTAGACACATAGAAAGAAACAACAAAAAGCATGGTGAATAAAAAAATGAAAATAAAGTACAGAAATAAACTAAACCTATCATTTCCCATAATAAATATTTAGTAAATTGTTTAAAAAAGAGGATTAATCACATTTGGTAGTAGATCAAATATATGGCCACAAGCTGTTTTCAGGAGAAAACAAAATTAATTAAAAGGCTCAAAATAAAAAGATGAAAATGGAAATCTCAGACAACTAGCAACAAGAGGAGTAGAAGTGGTGATATAAATAACATGCAAAAGAATGTATAACAGCCATAAATTTTTGACATCAAATAATGTAACATCAAGAAAGATTAAACTAATCCTGATAGAAATGTAAAAATAATTTAATAAATTTTAAATTTTAATGGAAGACAAAAACATTTTTTTTTTCTCAGAAATCAACAGACTAAACATATAGAGCTAAATTAGAAAATGGGAGATTGAAAAAAACAATGAAAATTTTATTTATAGCCATATATTAAACGTTATTTCCAACCAAGAGAAACCTTTCCTTTAAAGCACTCAAGGGATATTTATAAATATTGACCATAAAGTCACTAAGAAATTCTTTCAAATAGAAACTAATCAGTGTTTTGTCTATACAAAATACATTAAACTAAAAATTAAAATGAAAGCAGAGAACAATTAAAAAATAAAACTATAAAAAAAAACAACTTGACTACGATAGCATCAAAATTTAACAAAATATGTGCAATACTTATACACAGGGATAGACCTGTGTATAAGTGGAAATGGAGGGATAGACCATGTTCATGGATTGGAAAACTCAATATTATCAAGATGTAAATTCTAGCCCCAAATGCACTATTAATAAAAACATTTAGCATTAAATAAGCAGAGGTTTTCAGAGAATATATTAAGCTCACATAATGTAAGAAGAAAAAGTTAGTAGATATACAAAGAATACTTAACAAATAA
This sequence comes from Rhinolophus sinicus, assembly GCF_057876585.1. NCBI lineage: Eukaryota > Metazoa > Chordata > Mammalia > Chiroptera > Rhinolophidae > Rhinolophus > Rhinolophus sinicus. The sequence goes on from NC_142501.1 coordinate 170,846,155, forward strand.
CAAGCTAAAGCAAAAAATGGTATGATCAATAAAAAAAAAAAAGCTAGTTATTTTCAAAGATAAAGAAAGTAGACAACAATTGGATATAGTGACGAAACAAAGGAAAATAGGCCAAACTTAGGAATGAGAAAAGGGACATACCTATTGATACATTTTTGTATTTCTTTAGTACAAAGGGATTTATATACAATTTTTGTAATTACTTTGACAATCTAAATGAAGTACTTTGTCATGAAGACTAGACTGTCAACCTGAAGGAACTTTCCATATGTTGGTGCATTAATCTCCGCAACATTGTTATGTGGTAGACATTTTTACCCATTTTACAGAAGAGGTAACTGAAGCCCAGAGACACCACCTTTCTCTAAAGAATGTAAGTACAGCAAATGGAAGGGAAAGAACTAAACTCTAGCTTATTCTTCTTGTGTCTGTGAGACAATAGTGATTGGGCAGTGCAGGCAGATGGTATTGTTTTATGTTGATGATCCTAGCGAGAGATTTTTGAATTACGGGAAGGGAGCTCCCTTAGAACAACAATCAGACTGGAGGAGATCAAATATGGTCAACAGACTAGGTAGAAAGATCTAGGAGAAAGTTACAGGTTCTGGGGTATAAAAGAGGAAGAAACGAGATGTTTGCTGTTCCAAAGTGCACATTGTGAGAAAAGTGTTGAGCCTTTAATAAGAGTATTTGATGTGTGAAAGAGAAAAGCTAGTGGGAAGGCAGGTAAATGGTAGAGAAGGGTGACAGGGGCAGACACAGAAGACTTACGACTTTGCTGAAGATTTGTGTTGTTTTTTTCACCTGGGTGGGGACAAAGCAATGCTGTATTAGGGACTTTGTCATGTTCAGCTTTGAGTGCAGGCTGTTTTCTTATAGTAAGACTATTATAGAGGCAACATTTTTCCAGGAGATGTGATTGCTTGAGAAAATTATATTAAACCAGGAGTCCTTAAGATTTCTTTTTTTGTTGGGGAGTAGTTAGGGTGATCTAAAGGGGGACTTACAGGAGGGCAGAGAAGGGGAGACATCTGGAGGGGAGGAGGGGAGTGGGGATAGGATGAGAAGGGCTGGTAGTGAGGCCCATTAGGTTTCTCAGATTTCCTCTCCATCATGCATCAGTAGATCATTTGGTTAGAAATAAAATTTGGTTGGAACATCATTTAATTTAAGTGGGAGGTCTACAGGCAAAGGAGGATTCCTGCTTCTAGTGGCCCTGGAGTCTTCCTTCAATAAGTCATCTGTTTTGACATCAGATAGGAATATTGAGAAGCCCATTCCTCTTGAGGTGCTTGAAGCAGCTTTTTAATCATTGTATCTCCTGTTATATAACTTAATTTTCTTAGGTTTTTTTCTATTTTCAGGACAAGAGCCAGACACAATGGTGCTATAGGAAAAGTTCAGTTTGAGCTTTCCTTTCCCAGTTTATGCAACTTCTTTTCTTAGATCTACTTCCCCAGGTGCTTACAATTCTCATGCTGTTGCTCCCAAGTATAACTAGGCTAGACGCCTGTTATCACAATTACTTCTCCCTTGTCCGAGTTCTTACTAATCCCATGGAGGAAAATCCTTACAGGTGTTGGAGGATGATACACATCAATGTAATATGCCTAGCAGGGCCGTTTGCACTTTAACTAAAGATACCTGAAGACTGAAGATCCTTATTATATACAAATAAATCTTTAAAAGTGGAATTTCAGGTACCCAGACAGTCTATGGCAAAGAGATGAGTAAAGCTGAAAATTCTTCTTGAGTGATTTTTTTTTTTTTTTTTTAATTTACAAAAACTGAGAGAAATGGACCAGAATTTCTTTCCAGACCCTATGGGAACTAACAGTATTTTGATCTGTATTATGCATTATTGAGAACATTCATTTCCTCCAGATGTACCCCTAATTCTAATACAAAGAATTAATACAAAGCTGCATACTTCATCTGTACATAAGACTAGCTCTAACTACTGCCATCCAATATATGCAGTAATGTCAACAACTGATTTTACCACTTTATACCTTTAGGTCAAGAGAAGCCATATGATCCTCCATTGCAGAGTTTTCAGGAAAAACATGAAAACATAATTCAACAGACTGTATAGCTTTCCTTTATTACACTGGAATAGCTTTTCTTTATTTTGGGAGCAAGTCCAGGAGGGTGATAGCTGTGACAAGTCACCCGGTAAATTAAAATAGCCATCTGTTTCAAAAAAGATAAAAAGCATTTTTCAGAGAATCAGACAGAAATATAATAATCACAGCCAGGATTGATATTTTTAGCAATTGTCATTTTCATTGAAATAATTCCTTTTGTCACTCTTCAAAGCACAGTATAATCTAGTTGTTTTTCTTTTTTCATAAGCACATACAACCAATCTGCCTTAGTCTGAGGATGGAAGTCTGAGAGCAGGGTGCCAACGTGGTTGGATTCCAGTGATGACCCTCTTCTGGGTTGCAGACTAATGAATGACTTATCGCATCCTCACATGGCAGAAAGCAGAGAGCCTGAACAAAAACTCTTGAATCTCTTCTTAGAAGGACATTAATCTTATTCATGAGGACTCCACCTTCATGATCCAATTACCTCCCAAAGTCTCCATCTCCTAATACCATCAGACTGGAGGATTAGGATTTCAACATATAGAATCTGGGAGTGGGGTACAAAGATTTTGTCCATAACGCAATCCATAATGTTTCTTTAAACGTTTCTATTATTTACTCACTATGAGGTTTTAGTTCTTGTCCTTTCTTTAATGGCGCTAATCACTTTTTGTGCCTTCCTTGCTTGGCATTCAAAACTATTTGACTATTACTAGAACTCATGTCTTCTGCCAGAATCTGTGAAACTGTGACAGAACGACTTACTAGCTTTGAAGAAGGGTAAGATCACAGACTCTTCACAATTTTTAACACTGAAATCAGAAAGAAGTGGTTGCCTTTGGGAAGAAAAACATTTGACTTGAAAGGGGCACAAGGAAACTTTCTGTAAAAGAAATGTTCACGTTCTTGTTTTGGCTGGTGTACACACTGTCAAAGTGAACATTGTGTTACTCTGTTATTTATTTTTGGGTGGTTTGTACTGGCTCTTCTTGCTGAGGTTTGAATTCTCACAGTCCATTTGTTCTCAGAATGTATCAGGAGAGTATCTCCTACCCTCCCAAAGTTGTAGCCACAGACACAGTTATATTCCAGTCTGAGGACCGTGTTAAAGGGACTTCTCTCTCCTGCTCACTATTGTCCAAATAGCTGAGTCCTAGCTCTAGTGTTTGATTTACGAATTCTTTCTTCTGTTTGTGTGGTTAATTGTGTCTGGGGATTTTAGAGTTCTTGTTCACAAAAAGGTGACTCAATCAAGAGAAAGTTAGAAATCAAAGCAATACAACAATACCAAATAATACAATGATTTAATGTGGAGTTTTTCTACTGGTGGCTTGAGCAGCTTTGGCAGTGCCAGTTTGGCCCTGGTAACAACTCTGCTCTAAGGGGATGGACTCCCTTTACTGCTGCTCAGTGCTGGGGTGTATGCCACTGCATCTAGTATTGTGGTTTTTGAGGAGATATGGGGCGGGCGGGGGGAGGGACAAACAAGTCAATTCTCATCTGTTGACCCTAAAAGGGAAACTGCTGCTTCCTCCAGTTAAAACCCAATCTGTAATTTAAGATGAAATCAGAAGGTTTTTTTTTTTTTTTTTTTTTTTTTTTTTTTTTAACCATTTGTCAGCAAGACCTAACAATTGCCATGTAACTATTAATCCTAAAATATAGTGGCTTAAAACGATTCTTTTAGCCACATATCTATAAATTGGCCATTTGGACTGGGCTCAGCTGGGTGGTTTTTCTGGGTTAATCATGTGTGAACGGTCTGCTGCTGGATTGGTTGGGGTCTGATTGGTCTAGGATTGCCTCAGCTGGGACACCTCTTCTCTTCACATAGCCTTCCCTCATCTCTAGCCAGCTAGCCCTGCTGGCTATACACGTGGTGGTGGCCAAGTTCTGAAAGACAGTGTTACATGCAAAGCCTCTTGAGATCTAGGCTTTGAAACGGCACTCTGCCACTCCTACCACATCCTCTTCACCAGGCCAGCCCAGATGCAGGTAAATCTTGGAGATACTGAAGGTTTGGTGTCAGAACACTGCAGTAAAGTGAGTATCACAATTAAACTAGTCATAATCTTTTTGCTGGAGGAGAGTTTAACCTTCAATTTCTAAAACCTTAACATCTGTGACAAGCAATAAAGTGAAATTCAACAAAACAAGGTATACCTGTACAGAGATGAGGAAATAGCCTCCACCTTTTGATGGGAGGAGTGAAAATCACATTGAAAAGGTCATAGGTATAAAAAGAGTGAGGATTGTGGTCTCTTTCTCAAACTGTCACACTTGATGTTGACCAGAAAGACTGCAAGTCAACACTAGAAAAAACTGACGGTTGTTGAGGGCATCGACTCAGCTAATATGGAATTGAGGTAGGAGATTACTTATGTGGTGTGGGGCAGGTATGAGGTAGAGAAGTGCCTGCTCATTGATTTCTGCTTTGTAATATGATTTTATTTTTAAATTGTATGTTGTTTTCTCATTACTGTTTTATTGAGGGAAATAGAGATTTCTAAAATTAGTAGCATGCAGCTCTATGCTTCAGTCACCATTTTATAAAAATGTTCTTGAAACAAGAGAAAAAGACAAGAGAGAAACATACAGATAATCAAGACTGTTCTACTAGATTAGCTTCTTCATGCTGAAGAGCTGTCAAGTCTATGATTCTTTCAGATAGCACTTGTTTTTGGCATAATAATTAAATTATTGCTTTAGTCTACTGCATTCTCCACTATTATTATTTTTTTTCAAGCAGGATAGTTTGCTGAATTGAACCATGAAATGAATTGTATTGAACAACATCAACAACAAAACTGTTTTGGAGTGTCATCTGAATTTTCATTTGTTTGTTTGATTCTTTATACAGTTATTACTTTGATAATGCAGTGTTTTTTATTAGGTATCAAATAATAGTAGAAGACAACAAAGATGAGTCAAATTAGCATAGTTTAATATAATAAAGAATCAGTATCAGTAAAAGCAGTGGGTACTACATATATCTCCCAGTCCCATTATTTTATGCGGTAATTGAGGTAATTGTTACCTGTTCTCAACATATTGCTATAATGCAAGAATCATTATTTAGCCTGGAAAAAATGACATTTGCGCTGAAGCAGGTGAAGGAGTAAGCCACGCAGACACCAGGGAAAGAGAATCCCAGCAGGTGGAAATATCGAGTTAGGTGGGTTATTTATGTCCTTTGGAACAGCAAGCTGATCACTGTGGGGAGCTGGAGAAAATTGAGTTGGGGGAGATTAGATGAAAGAGGCAAAGGGGAGGGCAGATATGTAGATATTGTAGGATGCTGTAATGAGTTTGACTTTTACTGAGATATGGTAAGACAATTATGGGCTTTTGAGCAAAGGACTGAAATTATTTGTTTTGTATTTTAAAAAGGATCACTTTGTCTGCTCTGTTGGAATCGAACATGTGTATATCGGGGAGTGGTAGTGGATAGATAGCTATATAATAGAAGCTGGCAGACAAATTTGGAAGTGTGCTCTTTCCTCCCAAATCCATTCTGTGTCCTTCTTCTGATCAAATGTATATATTAGAAGTCTAATCCTTGTAGAGCATATTTCCCAGACTCTGTTGCTTAACACGTTTCAAGCTGAATTTGATTAAGGAGAAATGCCATCATGAAGGTAAAGTCAGGAAAAGGGGGTATTACTTCCTCTCTCATTTGCTTTGGGTTTAGCTTCTAGTGACTACTGCACATGCTCCATGATGAGTTCCTGAGTGTCAGATCGCGCTGGTTGCCACTTTGATTGGATGATCTTGGCTCTTGGGTTCCAGTAATAACAACTCTAGGGGTTGGGTAGCAGCTGCCTGTAGCAACAAATGGATTACCTTAACTCTTCTGTTTGTTCTTTCAGATAGTCTAAATTTTTATAACTGATTGTCTTTTATTCTTCAAAGCAGGTTCTGTTATTCCACTGGACATTGACTAATAGAGTGGGTTGTTTATAATAGTCTAGGTAATGATGATAGTGGCTTGGAGCAGGGTGGTCGTAGCAACGGAACTGATAAGTCATTAGATTCAACATATATTTTGTAGGTAGAGTCAACAAGATTTCTCCAGGTTCTACGAATGTTGTGAGAGAAAAAGGAGTAAAAAATGATTTTATTGTTTTCACCTGAGAAGTTATAAATAGTATACATTCCGTTAAATAAGATGAGAGAAATGTAGGTAAAGTGAGAGAACAGTGAAGGAAACCATATATTCAGTTTTATATATGCTATGTTTGAGATATCTATTACACACCTCATTGGAGAGGTCAAATTTTCAGTTGTGTATATACACATATATGCATCTGGTGTTTAGAAGAGGGGTCCAAATTAGAGATATAAATTTGGAAACCAACAGTTTTTATAGTTATCTATAAAAGAGAAGATCATCTAGAAAATGACTATATATAAAAAAAGAGAAGCCTACAAGAAGTGAATTAGAGTTTTATTTACAAAAGTTTCAATTATTTAAAATCTTGTAAATCATTGCTGTTTAATACAGCTTCCTGTAATGATGGAAATGTTCTATAGCACCATCTGAAATAGTAGCTGGCTTAGTTTTATATTTCCTATCATAACAAATTATCTCCAACTTGGTGACTTAAATGATACAAATGTAATATCTTTCAGTTCTGTAGATCAGAAGTCCAGCATGGTCCCACTGGACTAAAATCAAGGTGTTGGCAGACTTACCTTCCTTTCTGGAGGCTCTAAATGGGAATTGTTTTAGCTTCCAAACACCATCTGCATTCCTTGGCTTTGCTCCCTTTCTACAACTTCAAAGCCACTAATGCTTGTTGAGTTCTATTCACATCTGATTACTCTGATTTTTTTCTTCTGCCTCCTGCTTCTACTTATCAAGAAAGACCCTTGTGATTATACTGGGTCGACCTGGATAATCCAGGATACTACCCTTATCTCAGTGTCCTTAAGCTTGATCATATTTGCAAAGCCTATTTTGCCTTGTAAAGTGACACATTCACAAGCTCTGGGGATTAGGGTATGGACATAACTTTGGGGGGAGCATTCATCCTAGTAGTGTGGCCGCTATCACCATATGGCAATTGGGCATTTGAAATATGGTTAGTACAGAAAAATATTTTATTTTATTTAGCTTTAGATAATTTAAATACCCACATGTGAGTAGTGGCTACCTTATTGGATAGAGTAATCTAGAGGAGTAGGGGAGCAAATAAAATAGGGAAATATTATAATCACAGATCAGCATTAAGAGCCCATGTATAGCTCAGAGTCATGGATTTTAAGTAAGACTTTAGCATGGTTATATTAGTAGAACACTTGTTTAACTAGTGATGGCAGCTATACATGTGGCTTGAGGACACATCATCAGATGAAGATAACTACAAACCAAGGAAAATGAAAATTTTGGATTCAAGAAATAGTGATGAACAAAGGGGGCAAAAAAAATGTTCTCTTACCTCTAAATAATTATTGAGGCTGCCACTGCAAACTTTAATATAATTCTTAAAAGAGGATTCATAAAACAGAAGATCCATGGTGTAATAAACAATTAAAATAATTTATCAAAATTCAAATGATTAATTCTTGACGTTAATGGAAAAATTGATTGAAATTTTTTGTTCCAAATTTAAGAATAACTAATAGAATAATAGAAATAAGTTATAGAATTTACAATTCATTAGCGAGAAGTAACAAAGTTAGGTTAAACACAAACAAGTTTTTACAAACAACTTTCAAAACATGAGCAAAGAAAACGCAACACAAGGTGGCAGCAAAAAGTTTAAACATATTGATTAGATAAATCCTCCTTTGAAAAACAAAGAACATAATAAGCTGTTTTTCAGAGCCACACTTAAATGACACACAAAGGTAAAAACTGAGCCAAGAAATTAAAAGCCAGACAATACACAGAGAGTTCAGTGAAAGTGGGAGACATTCTTTTCAGTAGAATTTTGGATTCATAATACTTGGGTGGCTCAAAAAAGCCCAAATTGAAATTTAATTGGAAGTGGTCCTAATTGGTATTTTCCCAAGATGTCTGGCAGAAGCAAACACAAATCTATTCTTTATTAAAAAAAGTTTTTAGGTGGGGGCAGCGTATCTGCTACCTGCCCATGAGTCTTCTAAAATAAAGCCTGCAAATTCAAATGTCTTCATCATGCAACCAGAGGTTACATTTTTTTCCCTTTCAAGAAAAAAGATGCTTAGAGAAACCTATACATAAGGACAATAAAATCCTGTGCTAGCAACAATATCAAATTATTTCTGTTTATAATGAAGTAAATGCCCGCAAGACATTTGCTAAATATCAATAGCACAAAAGAGAAACACAACCAGATTATAGTTTTTAGTCAAAGTTCTCTGAAAGGCTAAATAATTTTCAGGATATGTTGCAAAAAATTATATAATTTTTCTAACAACAAAAAGAAAGATAATAAAAAATGCCTGGAAATACACTGAAATATGAACAAAGAATGGTCTTAATATTGAACAAAGTAAAATGTGTCTTGTTTTTGAGTTGTCAAAAGAATTTAAGATGAACGCTATACAACTGAGGCTGAAGTAGAATAGCATTGAATAGCATATATATATGTTTATATACATATATATATTCATGGGATGTAAAGTACAGCATAGGGAATACAGTCAGTGGGATTGTAACAGCTATACATGATGTCAGAGGGGTAGTAGATTGAGAGGGGGGTTATCACTTTGTGGGAGGTGTAAATGTCTAACGATTACATTGCTTTGTACACCTGAAACTAATAAAAGTATTTAAAAAAAGAATTTAAGAACAGAGAATCCATTTGAACTTGATGTTTTTAGAGTCAGAGTAGTCATGGCATTAGACCTATTGAGAAGGAAAGGTAAATTCTAGTACACTCTTGGGCTCAGGATTGAACAAAGACAACAATGAAATTATAATTTGTTGTTTTTGAACATTTTGATCAAATTTTTGACTAAGCACAGATGAATGAAATGCAATGTTATTGTCCTTTTGACACTATAATAATGAAGGTATCTACATGAAAGTTTGAGACTAAAAGAAAATGAAATGGAAGGGTCTGTCATATACTTTCTTTACATAGTAGGTAACTTAGATCTCTGTCCAAAGTAATTGTCATAGAAAGAATGGCTTAGAAATTTTATTTAAAATTACTAAGGTAATCACAGAGGAGTTAAAAATAAAATACCAAGTATAAGAATGACAAAGGCAAGAAGAGAGTGAATAATGTGAATAAATGCTGATCTTTCAAAGGGAGGAAAGAATAGATAACGTCTAAAATGGTTAGTTCAAAAAATAGATGATTGTTTTATTTAGAGTTAAGGAAATAACTGCCAGAATAGCACAAAATAAAAATGGAAAAAGTAGTTGCCTTTGGGAAATATAATTATGGGTATTATAACATTTTATGCTGTCAAAATCTGCTTATAAGAAAGAAGAGATATAAAGAGAACAACGTTTTATTTGTCATTTATATTCTCAGAGAGTGTCAAGAAATTAGAGTATCCAAAAAAAAAAAAAAAAAAGAAGAACAGCTACTATTGAAAAGATAGCTTCTTAAAAGTCAAAAATGTCATAGCCTTCTACACTTTTTTTCAGTTTTGATTTTCTCTTTTAACTTAAGAGTTAGTTAAAAGAGTGTTGATTTCAATTTAGGTAGGTTTATTTTATTACTTTTTCTGTCTTTTCCCTGTTATTCTATTCCCTAGAATGTTATTGTGCTCAGAAAATGTAATGCATTGAAATTCTACTTTTGAGAATTTTAAGAAATTTTCTTTGCAGCTGAAGAGACTCCTTGTTATTTCCATGGATTTTAAAAAGAATGTAAATTATCCTTTTTGTCAGGTATAAAGATTTCTGACACCCAGCTATATTATAATGCTATATAATAGTGTAATGCTGTTATTTCAGGCTATATATAATTATTTTAGGCTATGTATAATTATTATTTTAGGCTATGACTAACTATTTCTGAAAGTGGTCTGCTAAAGTCTTGATCCTTGTGGCCTTGTTTATTTCTTCCTCTACATCATTGTATTTCAAAAACATGTTGTTTGCAACACAAAGACCATAACTATTTCATATTTAATGAAAAATAAAATGTTTATTCCAGCCATTAATACATTTTTTCTTATATAAAGAGTATTTTTTGAGCAGTTTTAGGTTCACAGCAAAATTGAGAAGTAGAGAGTCCGCATATACCCACTGCCCCCCACACATGCATATTCCCCATTGTCAACACCCCCTACTAATGTACATTTGTTACAACTTAAGAACCTATATTGAAACTTCATAATCACCCTAAGTCCATAGTCTACATCTGGGTTCACTCTTGGTGTACTTTCTATGGGTTTGGGAAAATGTATAAAAACATGTATCCGTCATTATAATATCATGCAAAGTATTTTCACTGCCTTAAAAATCTTCTCTTTTCTGCCTATTCATCCTTCCCCCTCCCCAACTTCTGGCAACCACTGACCTTTTACTGTTTTCCATAGTTTTTCCTTTTCTAGAATATCATATAATGGGAATCATACAATATGTAGTTTTTTCATACTGGCTTCTTTGACTTAGTAATATACATTTAAGGTTCTATGTCTTTTCATGGCTTTATAACTCATTTCTTTTTAGCACCAGATAATGTTCCATTGTGTGGATGTACCACATCTTAATTTATCTACTCACCACTTATTGCAAGGCACCTTGGTCATGTTCAGCTTTTGGCAATTATTAATAAATCTATAAAGATCTGTGTGCAGGTTTTTAGGTGGATGTACGTTTTCAACTTTGAGTACATTACCAATGAGCATGATTACTTGATCTTTTGGTGACACTATGTTTAGTTTCATAAGAAACTGCCAAAATGTGTTCCAAAATGGCTATACTATTTTGCATTCCCACCAGCAATGAATGAGAGTTTTTTTGCTCCACATCCTTGTTAGCATTTGGTGTTGTCATGGTTCAAGATTTGGGCCATTTTAATAGGTATGTAGTGATATTTTGTTGTTTTAATTTACATTTCCCTGATTATATATGACATAAAGCATTTTTTCAGATGCTTATTTACCATCTGCATGTTTTCTTTAGTGAGGTGTCAGTGAAGATCTTTGGCTCATTTTTAAAATTAGGTTGTTTTCTTATTCTTGTGTTGTAAGAGTTCTTTGTATATTTTGTATAACAGTCTTATGAGATACACGTTTTGCAGATATTTTCTAACTGTGGCTTATTTTCTCATTCTTTTGATACCATCATTCATAGAACAGGAATTTTTAATTTTAATAAAGTTCAGCTTATCAATCATTTCTTTCATGGATCACGTCTTTGGTGCTTTATCTAAATGCAATCACCATACCCAAGGTCATCTAGATTTTCTCCTATGTCATCTCCTAAGAATATTATAGTTTTGTGTTTTACATTTGGGTCCATGATATATTTTAAGTTAATTTTATGAAGGGTGTAAAGTCTGTGTATATTTTTGGTTTTTTGGCATATGGATGTCCAGTTGTTGCCATTAATGTTTTCACTTTGAATTTTATTTTGTTGACTCTAAATATTGTCAATTATACATCTTTTCATTATTATATTTCCCTAATATTCTCTAATTGTTCTAAAAAGAAAGAAAGAAAGAAAAAGAAGTACTTGCAGAATGGTGTGGTAACCCTCCCCTCCACCCCTAAAAAACACTTCTTCATTAAGGAAGCAGGAACACTGGAAAATTTGTCAAAATCAACCTTTTTAGAACTCAAAACTAACCAAAGACTTTCAAAAAAAATCAAAAGAAATTTTATTTTAGAAAAATCTTTGAAGCTTGGTAATAAACAAACAAACAAACAAACAAACAAACTGAGCTTTATGATATCTTAGTTTGCCTTATCCCCATTCCCCTCTCACAAGCTCCATGGAAGGCTTGAAAACCAACAGAGTCATAATTGCAACCATGGTAGTTGTGTAAACCACCAGTATGGAAGCCAATGGAGAGGAAAGAAGAAGCTTGGGGTACCTCCCAAATCCCATCCCATATTATTGTCACCATTTGAGCCTTATGAACACTAACTGAAAAGTGCCATTTTCAGGACTTATCTTCATTTGACCTGATTTAAAACTTGCTCTGTGAGAGACACATATCCTAAGGGTATGTGTCTAAAACAATCATTGACAATTATTTAAAATCACAACTTCCTGAGGTGAAGATACCACTTGGTGCTAATAAAAAACTGACAAAGAATCTTAAAGGAAAAACTAAAGTCTGATGGGCACTGAGAGGGCTTTGGAGAGCTCCACATATTCCTGATAATGTACAAGGCCACATGTGTGTGCAAGACTGTGAGTCTAGGGAAATCACCTGAGAAGGTCCAAATCTCTCACTTGTGGCTGGCCTTGAGCCTCTCAATCAGGGGTTGAAAATAAAGGCAGAGTTATACATTGTCTACTCAAGTATTGAAGATGTGTCCAGTCATTAAGACAGAGCCCCTTGCAAAGGCTATGAGATTAATTGGTCCAAGACATTTAAGGAAATACCTGTCTAATCATTATCTGACAACTAAACTAACCGTATAGAGACTTAATGGCTGCACATAGCAGAGAACACAGATTAACAAAATTAGTTCAGGAAAATTACAAACTGACAAAAAGAAAGTCATAAACAAAGAGAAAAAAACAACAACAAACAGCAAGCAACAAATCCTGGAGAGTAGAGGGAGTCCGTTTTCCATGTGATTTTGAATTACTCCAATATGTTATTTTAAATGTCTCATTTTTCAATAAAAAGTTATGAGACACACAAAGCAATAAGTTAGAAGTATGCCCCATATATAGGGAGAAAACAGTCAGTAGAAACTGTCCCTGAGAAAGGCCAGATATTGGACTTAGTAAAAGATTTTAAATCAGCTATTATAAATATCTTCAAGAACTAAAGGAAACCATACATAAAAAAAAAAAAAAAAATGAAAGGAAAGTATAAGAATATCTCAGATAGAGAATACTGATGAAGACAGAGGTAGACAAAAAAAAAATAAGTAGAAATATTTCACTTAAACTAAAATAACTGATATAAAAATTTAGTAGAGGGGCTCAACAAAAGGTTTGGAATGGCAGAAGAAAGATCTTTTGAGCTTTTCCAGTCCAAGAAACAGGAAGAAAAGGGAATGAAACATATTAGTAGAGACCAAGGGACATGTGGGAGACCCTCAAGCATACTAGTATACACAAAATGGGAGTCCCAAAAGGAGAGGAGGGAGAGAAAGAAGTAAAGAGTTAGAAAATAAATTAGTGGAATATAATTTTAATGAAAATACAAAAAAAAAAAAAAAAAAAAAAAGTGAAATGACAAGCTACAGAATGAATATACAAAACCCAATAGCTTTTATAGACAAAAGCCTTTACCAGCCAGGTACTATACTGAAAAAAGATGTGCAATTCGTGACACTACCCAGTATGTAAAATATTTGTGAATAGATAAGATTCTAGGACAAATATTTGTAGCTCATATAGTAGAGCTACAAATATTGATATAGTAGAGCTACAAATATTGCTAATAAACCACAAATAGAAATAAGTATGCAAGAGAAATACCATGTTTCCCCGAAAATGAGACCTAGCCGGACCATCAGCTCTAATGTGTCTTTCGGAGCAAAAATTAATATAAAACCCGGTCTTACATCATATTATATTATATCTCGTCTTATATTATAGTAAAATAAGACCGAGTCTTATATTAATTTTTGCTCTGAACGATGCATTAGAGCTAATGGTCTGGCTAGGTCTTATTTTCAGAGAAACATGGTATTACTTATAAATCAATAAGATAAACAAACTATATAACAGAAAAATAGCTAAGTATACAAACAGAATTTATCTGATGAATAATTTAAAGTGATGAATAAACCACTTTACAAAGTGTAAAACATGATCAACTTTGTGAGAAGCAGGAAAATACTAATTAAATTAGATTCCATTCTGTGTATAACAGCACTGTTCAATATAGTAGACACTGACCACATGTGAGTGTTAAAATTTAAAATAAATTAAATTTACGATTCAATTCTTTAATTGTACTAACCAAATTTCAAGTATGAAATAACCACATGTAGCTAATGGCTACTGTATTAGACAGCACAGATATCATTTCCTAACTGTAGAAAATTTTGTTGGGCAGAGCTGGCCATTAAGATTTAAATTGAGGTGGTGGGAAATGGACCCTGGTTTACTACTGGTAAAAGTGTAAATGTGTCCAGCCTTTTTAGTAAGAAATGTGGCAAACTCTATCAAAGTTAAAAATGGACTAAGTATATTTTACATATGTGCAAAAAATATAGTAAAACGATATTCATAGCATTATGTTCATAACAGCAAGTAATTGGAAATACCTTCTATATCATTGAGAACAAATTAATTTATATAACCTATTAGGTAAAAAAATGAAATCACAAACAATAAACAGTATGATACAGTGTGTGTGTGTGTGTGTGTGTGTGTGTGTGTGTGTAAAATCAATGGGTATTTGTAACTGGAAAAAAATAGGCTTTAAAGGATACCCAGTAAACTTTTCTAATGATGTAATACTCAACCTTAGATGGAGTTAAAGCTTAAAAGAGACTGTCATGTTTTGCTCTTTCTCTGTAATGTTAAAGTTTTATTCCTTTTATGATTAAAAAAAAATAGAGTTCAAAGAAGTCAGGTATAGGTGAAAGCAATGCCCTAAGTGATTTTTCCACCATTGCATAGATTTTGTACATATCAGGGAAGTGGTGTTTGTAAACATTGCCACATATGCTAAATAATTATGTGTATTTATCCCTTATCCTAAACATTGTTGCATTTAGAAATTCTCAATATTAATATAAGGAATTGCACATACTTGAGAAAAAAACATAAAAGGATGCTATAATATTTTCCAATGTAATGCTAAATACAGTGAATTCAAATATAATTCAATTAATGGCTTGATTGTGTCTATACCAACACAGCAGCAGAACGAACTATTAAGCAGTTCTTCATCTCTAATTCTTGTGTATGCTATTCTCTTTAAGCCTGATTCATACCATGAAGGTTCATGGTGACATACCCACTCATGCAGAGAGCTATTCTAGTGTGCAGCCAAGAGAAAGGAAAAGAAATTTGAGTAATTGTTTTTGTAGAAGTGAGTAGTATACATATATTATTCGAGTGGCAACCTTAAGTCAGCTAGTGGAAAAAGAGGTTTCATTGTAACATCAGTGCTTATAGTTGCAGCATTAAAAATAAATGTCGTATATCCGGTTCTCCTTAAATAAATGCAAATGACTTCTGGTGGGGAAAACATTCACATCCTGTACCTCCGCATCACTTTGCATGCTAATTTTAATTTTAGCATGGTTCGGATGAGTCACACCTAACATTTATAAAGACTTTTAGTTTACAATATACATGACCATTTTTATGTTTTCCCAACTAAATTCCCTTGGTATATTATCTAGAAAAATACTATCTGTATTTTCATATCATTATGTTGATTATAAATACTTCCATTGAATAAAACAGTAAAATAGTAGGATGTATTTCTAGGATGTTCTTTGCTAACCTTTTCAATATTTCTCTTCCCACTTTGCTATACTGCTTCCCCCTTCTCTACCTTTAACTCAGGTTTGCTACTGTATTAAGGTTCCCATCACAATGCTCCATGAAAACCAGCCCTTCCTTATCATGGCTTAATGTTTCTTCCAACAAAATTGAATTTTCCCATGTCTTATACCTTTACAATGTTGGTTTCAGCTAGTTTTCTATTGGGAAGTAATGGGGTAAAACATTGGTGGTAACAAAAAGTCTTTTTTTGAGATGTTTATATCCAGATGTAACCATAGGAAAGAAAAACGAAGGCAAAGTTATAGAAAGAGAAGCCAGCTAAAGACGGAAAGCCTTTTGAGGGGGGATCCCCAGGGCCCTTTAAGACACATTACCCAAAAGCCCATTTTGGCCCTAATTTATGTTTCAAATTAAGTATTAAAATTAGTACATCCAAGGTGTTTTATTTGTAAATGTTGAATTTGCCCATTCATTCTATTCCAACAAATGGGGGAGGGGGGCGGGTATGCTATTAGCTACAGAATTATTATTGTCCTATAGTGGCTAAGACTCGACATACACCTCTCAAACACATTTGTGTCACAGAGCAGCAACAGAAAATTGACACCAGACGTCCTAAGTTCAGTTGTGCTCAAGCTTGTTTCCAGGATTTCAGGGTATTTTTGCCAAAAGATGATTTCTTAAAGTACAGCATGAGGGATTTTGTGATCTTATTAGTACTAAGACTCACAAGGATTGTTCATAAAAAAGTCATCTCTGTAACAGGCTATAGATAGAAATGTAGCAACCCCAGAGTTAGAAGAGAAAAGAATAGACATCCAGGAGACTTAGATATCAAGGCGTTCTCTTCCAGACTATACACAGATTTGTGTGATAAAACCAGTCTGGGTCTGGGACGCTGAGTGATTTTTACAGGTTCTGTCAATAACTAGCTGTATGTTGCCCCAGTCACTTAACTGCGTTGGGCTTCGTTATATCATTTGTGGAATTATGGAGAATTAATAGTTAAATTTATAATGTTTCCCCCAGCTACACTGCTGTATGAATTGAGGTTCTCCTCCTCACCACTGACTTTTTAAAATTAAACTTTTTGTTTGAGGTAGTTGTGGATCATATGCAGTCCTAAGAAGTAACACAGAGACATCTCATGTCCTCTTTACCCAGTTTCCTCCAAAGGTAACATTTTATAAAAAATATAGTACAATATTACAACCAGAATATTTACAGTGATTCAATCATGATACAGAACAGGTCACTATAGATTTGATTCCCTAAATTAGTTAAAGGGAGTAAACATTTTTGAGGGCTTATTGTGTGGTATGCTTTATCTGCTTTGTTTCATTTAAATTTAATTATAGTCTATTTTAGAAATGAGGCCCAGCTAAAAGAGGAAAAGTCAGGTTCAAGGTCTGTCTGATGTCACAGCCATCATTCCTCCTCTCACAGCATGCAGCCCCTGGAAAAAAAAAAAAAATCTCAGAGGTCTTTATTGTTGCTTCATGTGGCACTAAGTTGCACCATGAGTATAGCTGGGAATGTATGTGCATTAGTTTCCATCAGGAAACTTGCTTACGCAGCTTTACAGAGCCACAGACCTAGTAAGATTTAAAACATACCCAGGTCTAGGTCACCCTACCCATCAGCCAGGATTTGCAGTGGCTGTCTTCTGGACTCCTTCCTTTCTTTTTCACCTTTTGTACCGTAGTTTCATTCTGTGAATGATAAACGACGGCAGAGCACAGCAGAGAATGAAAAGGGCATTTTGAAAGGAGTCATTTGTATGTTCCAAGGGAAGAAAAGTAATTCCACTGTAAAATTTACCCAGATGAGTTACTTAGTGATGTAAAAAAACAAAAAAAAACACACACACAAAAAAAACCCATATACTTTATTATGAAAATATAAATGCAAAACTTGGACAGTCTTCTACCATCACCCTTCCAATCTCCCAGGGCAGGAAAAACCAAAGTCTTTCTGAGCCTGGAGTCAGACCACTGATGCCTGAGGCCCTTAGAAGTACAATACTGGAGTAACAATTTATGTACACAACTATGTATTGAAAGCCTACAAAGTGTAGGAATTAGAACACTAGGGACATATAAGTGGACCAGAGAGAAATCTCCTGTCCCCTTTGGTTGGGTATAATTGTAATTATATGAAGAGATACATACTCATATTCCATATGCATTATGGAGGGAATTCACAAGGCATTACGACAATTTATAAAACGGCAATTTAATCGAGTCTGGGGTTTCAGAGAAAAGCTTCTTGAGGAGGTAACATTTAATTTGAGAACTAAAGGATGAAAGGATCGGTTTCCTGCTCAGAAAGAAGCCTTGTGACCTGGGGACTAGTGTCATCTGATGCCCATTCACTGACCAGTCACTCCTGTCTTCTGCATCCTTAACTGGGGTTATCAGCTGGAACACTTACAAGTGGTTTTTCCTTGTGGCCTGGGCTTCCTCGCAACATGGTGACTGGGTTTCAGGGAGGAAAAAAGAGAGGGGGAGGGAGTTAACATGTGATAAAATCTACTTGCAAATCTGCCCCTTATTCACTTAATTCCTAGAGATCTAAATACCAGGGGTGCCAAAAAAATGTATTCATCTTTTGTTATCAGTATATATTGAGTATTACAATTTCAATACAGTTTTTTTTCCCTTTCTTATAATGTGTATACATTTTTTGGCACCCTCCATATAATTGATATTTGACATATAGTTAAGTAAGTAAATGGAAATCAATATGTGAAAGAATACATGCTAAATGTTTTATTTTTTTACTAAATATAAAATCTAGAATTATACATTTAGATTTATATCTGTGGTACCAAAATGGAATTGTAGCTTTTTACAACTTGGCTAAAAGCATTCAAGGTGACAGCTGAAGTGTGCTTTATTTTATAGGTTTGAACCATGAGAATTAATTCTTCCAGTTTCTGCCCCTCAGGAAAAAAATATCTATATATCTATATATCTATATCTATATCTATATCTATATCTATATCTATATCTATATCTATATCTATATCTATATCTATATCTATATCTATATCTATATCTATATCTATCTATCTATCATCTATCTATTTATATATTTGCCTTCTAAATGAATTGACTTCATTCACAGTAACCAGTGTTACCTTCTTTCTATTTTGGTTACCTCTATCTTGCATGTTTCTTATTCCTGGGTGAGCAAACATAATATTATGACTGTAACAAATAATATTCAGCTGTCCTCTATAGAGAGATTCTCAAGGGAAGATGGAAATACACAAACTGAAAGAACAATGTAGTTAGAGATTGAGCACACAGGCTCTGAAGTCAACCACCTGGGTTTGCAATCAAGTTCCACAATTTTCCCTTTGTATGACTTATTTACTTAACGTCTTTGTACCTTGATTTCCTTTCTGTGACATAAGGTTAACAACAGGACCAAACAAATCATGTCATCTAAGTATAGAACGAGATAAAGTTTATAAAATACAGCCCGGTGCTTGGTATATTTTAAGTCCTCAGGAAATGTTAGCTCTTAAGCCATAATTATTTTTATTAAAAAGAAAAATAACATCCAGTTCGTCTTTTCAATGAGGGTCAGCACAAAGGGAAATGGGGCCTGTGAGTGTTACCATGTGCTGTATCCTAAGGCATGTAGGTTTCTAGTACAATAGGCTTTCCGTAGACGCGGGAGAAGAGCTTAGTATCATTGGGAATATAGCATGCGCACGAGTGACATGGCCTCTCTTTGTACCTAGACCTCTCCTAGTTCCCCAAGAATCTGACTGGGTTAGCCAAATTATTACCCACCGGGGCCTCTTCATTTTCACCTCAGCACAGATCCTTTGGCTCAGTGTCCAGTCAGTTGAGGTTTGTTAATTTTCGTCACACTGGTTCAAGACAATCACTTGTGCTTAAAAGGGAACTGTGGGCCGGGCAGGCTTCCAGAGTCTCATAAATTCTCTCTGAAAATTGGCATATTTAGGCAAAAAGAATACACAGCTGATTTCCTCCATCTTAGAGAGATGAAGGATCAATCTCTCCTTCCACTGCCTTTGTCACCATTATGTCATTGGGCACTTAAAAATCACTCTATTGTGTGCAGCATTCCATTCTGGTGATGACAAAGTCCTGAGTTGACTGAATTAGATAGGATTCTCCAGAGAAACAGAACCTCCTATAGGATACACACACACACACACACACACACACACACACACACACACACATATGTGTCATGTCCTGCACTACGAGGGTTGTGGGGAGAGAGGAGGGCAGCGCAGGGTTAAGAAAAGAGAGTAGCCATGAATAGAGTGAAGCAGGGCCAAGGGACCTCCAGCCTCAAGGACTGAATGAGCTGAGTGAATCGGCCCTATGCATTAGCTTTGATTAGTTAGGTGGGGAAGTAAAAGAGATAAAGCTTGTCAGTCTCAAGATCTATGAGTTCCACACATCATAATAGGAAGCTGATTCAAGCCAATCACCCTTGCCTGCAGGTAGCTGAACCATAAGTTTCAGGATGTCTGTACTTCCCCAAGGGATAAAACCTATATGCATATGAATAGATGGAGAGCACACCATGGAATCTCTTCCCCTGCAAGTTGTGGGAAGGAATGCAGCCACAGAGGCACAGGCTCTCCTTAGCCAGGGTACTGTGGGGGGCTGTATGAACCTTGTGGATTCTCCTGTTGGCCCCACTTGACTGCGCCTGGCTTGAATTGTCTGCCCCCCCCCCCCCCAATTGTCGTCATTGGTAGACCAGCCATCTTTCTGGGCCCAAACAGGGAGACATAAGGTGCAAGCACAAAGGTGAAGCAAAGTCCCTGAAAGGATCCATCTCACAAACTTTCCTTTCTTTAGGGGCAGGTGTGAGGAGACAGACGGGTAGGCTGCTGCGTGGCAACATATATATATATATATATATATATATATATATATATATATATATATATATATATATATATATATATATGGGAGAGAGAGAATAATAGGAGATTTGTCATAGTAATTTGGCTTGGGTGGTTATGGAGGCTGAGAAGTCCCACCGTCTGCTATCTGCACACTGGAGGAAAGCCAGTGCTGTCATTCAGTCTGAGCCCACTGAGCCCATGCACATGAGAACCAGGGTCTCCAGTGGTGTATTTCCCTGTTCCATCTGAGGCTGGAGACCCGAGAACCAGGAGGCCGCTGGTGTAAGTCCTGGGGTCTAAAGGCCGGAGAACACGGAAGTTTGATATCTGAGGACAGGAGAAAATGGACATCCCATCTCAAGAAGAGGGAGCAAGAATTTGCCCTTTCTTTGCCTTTTTGTATTTTATTCAGGCCCTCAAGGATGAATGATATTCTCCACTTTGGTGAGGACATACTTTCTTTACTCTATCTACTGATTCAAATGTTAACCTCTTCCAGAAACACCCTCATAGACACCCCCAAATAGTGTTTTACCAGTTACCTGGGCATCTCGCAGCCTAGTCAAGTTGACACATGAAATTCACCATCACATTGACCAAATGCCTATCGTTCACCATCGTGGGCTTTTCTTTGGGACCTAAGGTCAGTCTGCCTCAGATCCTTATTTTTACCAGCCATCACTCAAACGTAGACTCTTGGACTAAGTGGTGTTTTGTCTTATTCTCATATCAATACCACTTTATGGTTCTGTTTCCTGTGCTATCTTCTCTCTCTTCTATTCTTCCTAAACTTCTTTCCAGTTCCACCATTCCATTATTAATGGATTCCATTATTAATGGATTTTGAAACTCTTTACAGAATATTTTCTACATGTAGGATTTAAATGAAATCTTGTTTTTCCCTAGAGTACCTTGATGAATCTTTTCTTTTTTCAAGTACAGCTGCATATCCTCTTTTTTCTTCTCTCTCAGGGTTGAGAGTCACTTTCAGACTGTTATTACTCTTCTGCCTTCTTACAAAAGTTTCATGCCCCTTAATAGCTCATGCCAATCTGCTATAAAAATCTTCATCTATGTTAGGGCTCAGGAACAACCCAGAAGTAGGTTTTAAAATGGTGTTTATTCTTTGCCGTGGATTACATGGTCTTGCTCCAGAACCCTCAGGATTTATGCTGTGAAATTCCTACTGGGGATTGCCAAAAATCCCATATATATCTTTCCACCCCAAATGACAAGCCACATTTTTAAGTTTGAATCACTGAAGGATCTGTGATGTTACTCTACTGCAAGTTAACAAGTTAGTTGTCTTTTTTTTACATCTATCATCTATGTATGTATGTATGTATGTATGTATGTATGTATGTATGTATGTATGTATCTATCTATCTATCTATCTATCTATTTATCTATCAATCATCTATCTTATTAACAGAAACGGCAGACCTCTGGATGAGAACAGACTGTTTATTCACAGAGCATCTTAGCAGTGCCCTAAGTCCCTTTGGGGAAATGCAGTGAGGGCCAGATGTCACTTGTGCATGCAAAGGTTACGCTATAAATGAGGAACCCTGAAGTAATAACAGCTAAAGCTTATAGAGTGGCTGACACATCTGATCTCTCCAGAGAGAGGCTTTTGCTCTGGAATATAAACACATTTTTCTCCAGGGAGGAGAAGAAAAAGTCTCTAGTTTGTTTTTTTGTGTTTGTTTTTCCCCTCCAGTGTTTTGGAATATAAACCCATGACTCCAGGGGAGATTTATCTTTGGGTTGCTGTTCAATCATCTTTTACTCAGAAAGGCTGGATCATGCAGAAATGTGAGAATGTTAGTAGTTTCCTAAGACTGTGGCCCGAGTGGTAGAACTGCTTTCATAGCAGCCTGGAGCTGCTGCAGGACATTTTCCTGTCCTGGATCGCACTCAAGTTTGGCAGCCTTTCTGGCCATTCACTAAAGGTCAGACCACTATTCCCACCAGCAGCATATGCTGCCACAGACCCAAAGATGCTTTCTTCTTGGATTTCCTCACACCTAAGTCCTTTTTTGTGTAAGATGTAATAATTTTGTAGGAGACATTTCAACAGGGCCTAGACCATTGGGACCTTCAAAACTTTATCAATGTAGGGGTCCCTGATTCTTCATCGAGTTCATCTCCCATCCTCTGAAGTTCATGCATTTAACCAAACCCTCTAACATAGTTGTGACTTCTTGCTCATTGGGTTTTCTTTACATGATTTTATCCACAGAGTGTATTAATGTGGTGTTCTGTAAATGTTCAGACAGTCCATATCTCTTCCAAATAAATTATGAAGGATGGCAGGAGATTTAACATAGCCCTTGGGTAAGACCATAAATGTATACTGCTGTCTGTGCCAAATGACTACAACTTTTAAAAATTCTCCTTCTTAATAGGGATAGAAATAAAAGCATTTTTTAGATCATTGACCACACACCATGTATCTGAGCTCATGATAATTATCCTCATCTCACACAGCAAAGAGACTAAACTATTTTTTTTTCATTTTTATATCCTTTGCTTTATTGAATCTATAACATACCCAAGAATTGAAACCATTACACCAAGAAAGACAAAAAAATAATCACTTAAAGATAATGCAGGCTCTTGAAGCCAAATATAGTATTTAGATTAGGATTATGGAGATCGGGTCTATAATATGCTGCCTACAACAAACTGGAAAAACAATTAACGGTGACACCTGAGCAATCCATAGGTCTTAACTAGTTAATTAATTTGGGATATAATGGGAATCATCACTCCTGCACCCTTTAAGTCTTCGTAGGTGGGACTAATCTCAGCCATTCCCTCCAACATGCAATATTGTTTTTGATTTATTAACTTGTCCAGTGGGGGTGAGGTGCGATGGTGACAGTTTCAGAGGCTTCCATTTGGCCTTCTCCACTATAATATCTACTCAAGAGAAGAAACTTATGTGGGGATTCTAAGACTAGCCAAGTATATCCGTACCAATTATATGTTCCGCATCGGGTACCAGAGACATGATCATTGGGTGGTTCTGGGAACCCAGTGAACAGACTGTGAGCCAACCCAGGACAGCATTACTTTTATTATATGCTTCACATTCCTGAGCATCAAGTTAACTCGGAACCAGTGTCCAACATTCTTTGAAATAGTTTTGTATTCCCCCCTTCTTAGTATATAGTTACTTGAGTAAACGGCTTGTAAGACGCTTTGCTGAGGGACTGAGGGGATCATTTTTCTACATACTTTCCCATTGTCACGGTCTTGCAGGAACCTTTCTGCTGAGGACTTCAGTCAGTGTGTTTCAGATCTGCAAAATGGCTCAGGTCTGGAAACTGAGCAAGAGTTTGAGATACTTTTTTTCAATCTGGCTCCCTCAGCCTCCTTTCTTGATTTAAGTATAGGCATTGAGTAATAATCTTGCTGGTTACCTATCTCAGGGGAACTATGTTTTATTAACCATTTCCATGGTGTCCGATGGTTTAAGTCCCCCACCTGCCATCCCAATCTTGCAGCTCATAGAGTTCATTGTAACAGCTTGACATTGAATTTATTGTAACTTCTGACAGGTAAGTGCTACCACTTGGCCTCTGTTATTTTGGGATTCTGCCCTTCCCGATTTTATTATTGAGCCCAGTTGTACAGAATATCCTGCGGTTTTCTATCACTTACAGTAGAAGCAAACTCACCACTGAGCTTTTTAACGATACTGGTGCCCCTCTCACATTCCTCAGCATGTCACTTTGGTAGAAGAAGTGCCTTCCAATTCCATCTATGGAACATGGTCAGCTGGTAGATTTTCTAACTTATATAGATACCCATTCCAGCATGCCTATTTCCATTATCTGCTACTGTAGCTATTCCACTTCTATTTTGCTTACTATGAGCCAATGCCCTCTCCAAACTTCTAAGTGCCATCCAAATTAGAATTAGAACCATCAATTAGTATATTAAGAACTAGCATGTTAGCACCATCTTCTGATGTCCTTCCCAAATTATTAGATCCTCTATTATGGGAGAATACTCCCATGTCAATAAAACTCTTCATTATCCAGCCTTCTGTCCCATTCACGCACCCACCCAACTCCACAGTCTAGCACCCTCAGGATTCTGTCCCATACCACCTTTCTAGGTGGGAACATGTTGGCTAAATCATGCAGCTTTGCGGGGGCAGATATAGTCCAATTCTTCTCTTCCAGCCTCAACACTTCACTGACCATGCTCTATTATGGTTTGATGCTACTTCTTGTTCTGGTAACTAGGAGGGGAAGTGGGGTTAGAGTCTATGGTGGGGTGGGTGTTCAACCTAGGGGCTGCTGCATTGTCTTTAAGCAAGGGAAACGTGGGAACTTTTGATCCCTCCTCTAACAGGGAGGTGTGGAACCTTCCTGTATAGCGGGTTCAACGGGATCCGAAGCTTCAATATTTCCTATCCATGTGGCCCCATCCCATGTATCAGAGGGTCACTGCTATCCAACCAGAGCTTTGACCTGATGTAGTTGAGACATCAACCTTCTTTGGAGATCCACTACTGGCCAAGATCATTTGTCTTTTTTTGTTCTAGGCTGTAAAAGGTAAGAGTTGCTTTATATGCTGCCAGGGAGGGTCTCTAGCTTTCATGTTTTTCTTTGGATTTGTGATTACCCTCAGCCTTTCAGTGTCTTTCTCCAGTGCATCAATTACAGTCAGCAAAGCCGTCTGATTCCGTTGTCCTTATAATTAGCCCTTCCACTGAACCTTCCAAAAGCCTGAGGTCTTGTACCAGCTTGTGCAGTTTCTTTTTTTGGTGTTTCATCCATTTCAGCTGGGGAAAGTTTAATAATGATCACTTACATCAAACTTCATTCTATCTTCTTGTTTGATACTTTTCTTTTGTACTAAGCAAAATTCAGACTGAGTTGTAAGCCCCTTTCTTCAGTGTCTGGCATGCACAATTATATGATTTATTAAATATGTAAGTATTAGATTTCTTTTAGGGCTTGTGCAATGACTTTCACTAAGTCCAATAACTTATTCCTTTTTACTATAGTGCAAATAGAATAAGGGTCATTTTAATAGTTTATATTTTGGAATTGAATTCTGTCTACTAGAATGTATCTGATTCACAATAAGATATTGTTTGTAGCTAAACCAGTGGTTACAATTGATCTAAAACTGACCTGGTCAGGCCAACCTGGTGTGTTGGGGTCTGATATAGACAGCTACATATCATAGATTTCGCTCAGGCTTGTTGGAAGTAGACACTAGGACTCTTGACAGAGGCCTTTCTACATATAATTAAACAAGCTCCAGTCATACATACAAGGGGTGCCAAAAAACTGCACACATCTTAAGACATGTTGTCTATGTATTACTCTTTGAAGTTGAATTGAATTGTGGCAGCAATGTGTAGTATGATGTTCACTCAAAAGATGGAGTTAATCGAATGAATGCTAGCATCATTCATTGTATTACAATTTTCATACATTTTTTTCCTTTCTTAAAATGTGTATAGGTTTTATTTGGCACCCTCTGTAGTTCCAGGTTAATTTTAGAATCTACTGTGTTGACATTAGTTGAATCAATCATATTACTTACATGGAGAAGTTATCAACACACACATGCACACACACACACACACACACACACACACACACACACACACACTTCCTATTAAAATTGAATAGATATCACTTACAATGGATACCAGGAAAATTCTGGTAATGCTACCTTAACCCATGGAATATAATGGAATTAATTTTTGCAGCCTTCCTTATCTATACACAAAAAATCTCTGCCTTTCATTCCCAGTGCAATTCCTTTCAAGGCAGCATGGCATGCTATCACAGAAGGAATGCCATTCTAGCTAGTTTGCATCCTTGAGGGTGAAGGTCAAGAGCTCCAAGATTAATTGATTTTCTTCTTACAAAGAAAGAAAGGACAAGAAAGATGAAGCCTTGTGGAAAATCCCACACATGTCATTTGCCAGTGTGCAAAACAGCAAGGCTTTCATCTTCTCACAGACATCCATGCTTGCTTCCTGTCTTCCGTGCACTGCTGGTATCTGGCCCCACATCTAACATGTTGCTGAATATACAATGGAATCCATTGTATTTTTTGTCATTTCTGTTCTTGCTTGAGCCCCACTGATGCTGCTCCAGCTCAGCAGTCAGCTGCTCAGACAATGAGAGCCTGTCTCTTCATCTTGTAATTTCCTGCTTTCCATTCTCCACTCCCATGATCCAATGCAAAGAATTCATTAAAGGAGTTAAGTGCTTGGTTATTATCCAAGGGAGAAAAACAAATTTAGCTATTTTTGACCACAGAGAACTTTCACTATGGCTACTGAAGTCAGTTCTTTCCTCACAGTATCATAAAGAATCACCCACAATTTCTTCTGGTCACTTCATTATGCCACCATAGAATGGGCGGAGAAGTAACTATAGTTTGTCTTGTTTAAGATTCAAGGGCAGATTATGGAATTATTTGAAGAACTCAGTTTTTCCTTTTGTTGTTTGCTTATTTATATGCTATTGTATAGTCACTGAATTCCTTGGTATATTCTGAATGTTAAAGCAAGTAAGGCTGAGACAGGATTATTAACTTTCCTGGACAACAAGTTAAAAAAACAAAACTTTACTAACTCCATGAAGCATAGTTGGTAACAGAGTAAAATCCTTTAAAAGTAGTCAGAAGCCCTAATATTATATAATACACAAAAGAAAACCCTAGCTTATTTTTAAAAAGGCATCAGATCCATATCTTTTTGATGTATGTATTAGTAAATAGAAAAGTTACTTTATTCTTTTATCATACCATTAAGTTTTCAACTTTCTATAAAATTTAACAGAGTTGAATGATTGATTGCATTTCAAATCCAAGACTTTGCAAAAGCACAAGCAAAGGGAGAAAAGAAACATTAAAGCCGGTTGAGATGAGTCTTGTTTTTTTAACTCAGGTGTTTACTTATATAAAGAAAATTGCATTTCGTAATACTTCTTTCTGTGTACTGCAAAGGAAGACTGAGCACATATTTTAGTTGTATCACTGAGCTGAGAAATAACCTGCCCATACTGGTAAGCAAATATTCTTGAAGTTAGAATCTTCAACTTTGATAATCACTGACATTTACTTTGGGAAACTATCATGCTCTTCTTTTTGGCTGCAGGAAATAGTTCTTGGGTTAATGTCTAGGTGACAACCATTCTCCCTCTCTGGAAACTGCCCTTGATACAGAAAAGGGGTCTTCATCAGACATGGTTGTGCTATAGGCACCACCTTGTCTGCCGCAGTTGATTGGGTCAGAGGTAGACACTTCATTTAAGCGTAGCCATCACATAATCCCAGGAATTTAGGAAATTGACCTGAGAGACACACAGGCTGGGAGCTTTCAGTAGTTGAATTTTATTAATGGCAGTGTCCCCGAGGCCTGTGAACTCCAGTAGCTGAAACCTGTTGTGATACCTACTTCACCTGAAAGTCAGTTGTTCTGCTCTAGCTAAGTAAGCTTCTGTGAGATGGGCCAGTTTCTTGCTCAAAGCATGCTTATTTGTTTAATCCAGTGCCAGTTGGTGTCTGTTACTTGCAACCCAATGAAACTCAATTGACATATGAAGTCTATTTCTATTATGCATATACATTGGTTTTCACATTGTAAACATTAGTATTATTTTACATTTCTCCTGCCTATTAACAAATAAACGTATGGCAAATATTTTTCTCTGGAAACTTGTACTCAAATTAGAATGTTCGCATTAACCACAATTAAACAAAATTTCAAGGATATCCATTCTGAAAAAAAAAAAAATCTACATTTAATATTGTAGTGTACTGAAATAATTTGTTGCCAGAGTATGCCCTTAATCTAACTATATAGAAGGTATTCATTTCAGTCAAAATCCAAATAATTTAAATAAATTTAGTTATTATATATTTGGGAAAACTGTATTCTTAGAAAGCTCATTTTTACTCTTCAATGCACCACGTTAATTTTTGGTAGTTCAATGTTCTAATGACAACAGTGTAAAAGAGTTGTTAAAAGACACAGTGTAATAAAAATCAGCTCAGCATTTTAAATATTGTGATATGTATAACAAAGAGCTTTTTAACAACATAGATTCTTTAATATTCATAATGTTTATTTAAATGTACACCCTCTTGCTATTTTACACATAAGGAGTAATAGCAGCTTCCAAAGCAAACCTCGTAATATCAAAATAGCATTTCCCGGGGGTGGCTGGTTAGCTCAGTTGATTAGAGCATGGTGTTAATAACACCAAGGTTGCTGGTTCATTTCCCGCATGGGCCACTGTGAGCTGCACCCTCCTCAAAAAAAAGCGTTTTCCAAATGAGGAATCAAGTAAGTGATCCCCTATCTCATTTACTACACACACAAAAAGCCACTTATCAAAAAACTCATTTTGTTTTTGGTGGATAAAGTAGCAGCTGCTTTTGGTTTTTCTGTCCTTTGCTCCCTTAAGAGATTGTCAGCTTTTCCCCATCTTGAAACAGATCTTCCCAAATGCATATATTCAGTCTCATGCTCATCATGGGTAGGTACTCCATAAATATTGTTGAATGAAAACTTACCTCTCTGGGAGGCTAATGAAGAACAGATGCAGGCAAAAACAAGACAGTGTGGCAAGGGGAGAGCACAGAAGCTAAAAAAAGCATTAGTGTGAGCAGAGGGAATAAAAGAGAAATACCAGTTGTCATCTTAAATGGAGTCTTTGGGTATAAGTGAACAGCTGATAAAGTAGGTAGGAAGAAAAAGGATGACCTGCCGTCTATTTTCTCTCTTTCGGTTACAGCTGTGCTTGTTGTAGAACTAAAATGTGTTTCTGATTCATTCATAAAGAAGATAAATCCTATAGGCCTCTGTAACATAAGAAGCAGTTACTCAGAATATTTGAGCCTTAGGAAGTATAACAATATAGATCCACTATTGCTCAAGTTTAATTAGTACAGTGATTTTCTTTGGTTTTGTTTGTTTTGATATTGATTTAGAATGGATTAAACTTCAAGTCCTGGTAATCCTACAGATAAAAATATAGCTCTTGGCTATACTTAACACACTTTACACAATTTCACTAATGACTATTTCCTGGACCTTACTGGTAAAACGTTCTTTTGTGTTTTTCCCTGTCTTTTACTATTCTGATCTCTATTTTTTTTTTTTTTTTTCAGTATAGCTGGTGACTAGCTAGGGAGGAAGTAATAAGTATCCTGAAACAACAGAGACAGGCATTTGTTTTTTCAAAGGTAATTTGCCCAGATGATTAAAGAATATGTGGCGATAGGGCTTGACTCAAAGGAACCACCAAGATAAAGCCATTTGAAACAACGTGGATGGATCTTGAGATTATCATGCTAAGCTAAATAAGTCAGACAAAAGAGTGAAGAACCATATGACTTCACTCATATGTGAGATATAAAACAAAGCAACAGCAAGACAAACAAACAAAAACTCATAGACACAGCCAACAGTTTAGTAGTTACTGGAGGATAAGAGGTGAGGGCAGTGGTATAAGATGGTAAAGAGGGTCATGTATATGTTGATGCAAGGTGAATTGACTTTGGGTGGTGAACACAATGCAATATATAGACGATGTATTATAGAATGGTACACCTGAAACCCATATAATTTTATTAACAAATGTCACCCCAATAAATTTAATAAAAAAATAAGAAGACTATGTGGAGAATTACTCATCTAATTGGGACCCCCCAATCACCTTCCCTAGTTGTGCAAAACTATAGTAATTGCTCTGGAGAATAGTATGACTTAAAGGCACAGTCACTGTTTTACTCACTAAAAATTAATGATTCGAATTGAATTATAAAATTCTCACTTATTATGTATCACTGAATGTCTGGTCAGGAAGTGCAGTCTTAAATCACCATATCCCCAAGTAGTTTTTCTTAAAATATTAGAGCTGGAGCTAAGCAGTGCTGCTAAAATGTTTCCCTTCATAGGTGACTTTTTGAAGCTGTATCACACACTCTTGGAGATGAACAATGTTCATTAAAATGTTAATGGCTCTGAAAAATACGGTAGTAGACAAGTTTAATTTATCCATTAAATACTTTTATATTTATTTAACTCCCTAGGAACTACTGTTTTATGGAATAAATTTCACAAAAATAAGGTTTTAATCAGTAATTCTGAGACGCATCTAGAAATTACACGTTATTCTTTAATTAACCTCTTCTGAGTCACATCCATTTTAAAAGTGGTGAAAACAATAAATATTGTTAGCCAGAAAAAGTCATATAGACATATGGATATTAAATTTTCCATAAAGTTCAAAAATTTGCATGTTATTTAAGAGCAATACTTAAAATCCACCACCAGCACTATGTCAAAGAAACATGAACCTTTTGGTTCACTCACAAATTAAGCTTCCTTTTTGGTGCTGCTACCATGGAGCACATTCATCTGTGGTAACTTAAGTGTTGTAAAGTTTTACTCTTGTCTTTGACTTAATGTAATGTGTGCTTATGCCTTTACTGTGACCCTTTAGAACCACCTGCAAGTGGAAAGATAAATAGACGTTATCAGAGAACCAAGAACAAGAAAGCAAAGGTTGATTTTCCCCTCTTGTATGTATTCTAAAATACAGAATTTAGAATACAAAATTTTAAATGCATTTCGTTAGTGAATAAAGCTCAAAGACGTATTAGAATTTCCTTACTGTATATTACTGATATTCAGAAGCATAATATTGAGACAGTTCAACAGTCTGCAAAACATTTCTGTGCTCTGCTATAGCCAAAAGCACAAAATAGATACTGTATTTGGTTGAAGTTCAGTTTATTTCAAATATATGTCTAAGGATGGAGTATGTATAGTTTTTCTATTTTCCTTTTTTCTCCATGTAAGATGGGATGGCGTAAGTAAACAAATAGATTTTGCTTTCCAATTCAATTTAAATTACTCTGTGTATTCACTAAATCAAAAGGCTTTTTAGAAATTATCAAATTCTCTCCAACATAATGTATAGGAAGGTATTTCTTCACTTGCAATAAAGTTGGAATCTTTATTTGAAACATTTTCCTCTGGTTTCTTTTTGCCTTTTTCTTTTCTAATATTCACCATCGTAATGGAAGAAGAATTACTAACTTTTTAGCCCAAATGGATATGTTTATTTGGACTGCATATTTATTTGAATAGTATCTATATCATTTTAATTTTGTTACACCTTACTCTTAAATGTTTGACTTTTTTTGTAACAATGAAGATGAGGAAATGGAAATGAAAAGCTACTCAATACTAAGAGTAATTTAATGATAGTGGAGTTAACTTAATCTTTACCACTAAGTATATATAAATGTCATTATTTCCAATTTACATCTAATTTTCAGAGAGACTAAGATATTTACTAGGGTCACATTGCTGGGATGTGGTAGAGGGAATGTTTGAACCCAGGCCTTCTCATTTTAAAACTACTTAATGGTTTTATTTTTTAAAAACAATTTTGAAATAGCTAGCAGAACAAGTTTGGGCATGAGTTTGCTGAAATAAGAATTTGTCTTTAGAGAAATGTATTCCTGAAATTAATAGCATAGGAACTGTTGAATTGGTTTGCACAGTGATGGGGATATGTTTCGTGTGTTTTTTTCTTGTGGTGTCTAACTCTTACATTTTTCCCCATGCCTATTGTCTCTCCTCTAGGATCCAGGTTTATGACATGTCATGTATAAAAACACTCATATCTTTTAGTGCATTACACACACACACACAACTGTGTATCTTTTCTAAAGTATGTTCATTCCCTAACCTCAATTGTGAAAGGCCTTAAGTGGCTGCCCTAGTTTAAAATCTTGTCTCGTATATTTTCTGAGTTCACACCCGCTGCTTCTCCATCTGCTACAACTCCAGATTAGTAAAACCTTCTTAAAATATGTGGGAAATGGCAACTATACTCCCAAAAAAGTGCTGTCTTTTTTCAAACTGATGTTATCCTGAAATGACTGAGGTTTTTGCTTTTCCTAAAGAACAGCACTCACCTCTCCTTTTTCAATCATCTAGAGCAGGGGTGTCCAAACTTTTATCAACATTTTTTACCAAGGGCCATATGTGGTAAAATACACAAACAGCCAGGCCACTCAATTGAGGTGAAGTATGTATTGCCTCACCTGGTTTATTTAAGTAAACTAAATATATTTTTGGAATTTGCTGCTGGCCAATAAAAAATGGATTGCTGGCCGCAGTTGGCCCGCGGGCCACAGTTTGGACACCCCTGATCTAGAGTCTCTCTCTTCTCTCTCTTTTTTATCATTATTAGTTTCAAATGATCAATGATCTAGAGTCTCTATTTAAAGGAGTAAGACAACATGG
Source organism: Rhinolophus sinicus (assembly GCF_057876585.1). NCBI lineage: Eukaryota > Metazoa > Chordata > Mammalia > Chiroptera > Rhinolophidae > Rhinolophus > Rhinolophus sinicus. Next base: position 170,879,019 of record NC_142501.1, read on the forward strand.
TCATGGTTTAAGACCAGCGAAATGACGTTTCAAAAGTAAATGTCATTCTACTTGACAGTAGGCACTTGAAAGATTATCTATACTATATTTATAAGACATTAGTTGTACACTTGAATGATGTAAGTTTTAGTCATGTTTTCATATATGGCTAGTATACAAAGGGGTTTGTTTCCATCTCAATCTTAATAAAATATAGTTGGTAGAAGATATTTTATGTTTAGGGATAACACATCTAATAGCTTGCTTCAATCATTCAGATATTTACTCTGAAGAAGATTCTACCTGAGACTGTACTCTGAGGGCCCAAAATGTGTTCAATAAGGAAATTGCTGAAATCATATTTGTGTGGGTATATGGGTCATTTTTTAACTTAAATATTTTTTTTTTTTTGTGCTTAGAATTTAGACATGGAATTTTATGTCTATTTTCTGGTATACTCATATATAAATTTATTGTACTTTTTTTGGAGTACTTAAAAAATGATAAATTTTTCCTCACAAGGAATGAGGAAGATGTGGGAGTTAAGAGCGAGTACAGTGGTTCAAAGAAGCAGGCATCAGTGAATCCCGAATCTTGTATAGAATTAACACTAGGGAGCATTATGTGCTTCCGGTATATATTGGATTTTAGTGTCAATAGTTTTTATCCCTTCTAGAGACATATACTAGAATATTGCCATGAGCCAGGGTGGAATTCACCTAATAGTTTTTGCAGTAGTCAAGTATTATTGGTTGAAAGTTTGTTTCAATTCTATCCAAAATGTCAACACTGTGCAATCTTGGGTTTTTGCTTTTTATAAATTGAAGGCATCGGACAGTTATAAAGATAGGTCATTTTCTGACCCTTAGCCAATCTACAGCTTGTGGTCACACGGGGGCAGGTTTGCTTTTCCACTGGGAAGGGCTGAGGGAGGAGGAAAGGTAGAGTCAGTCTTCTGGGAGAGCCCTCAGCATTGTTTGCTAGACACTGAGGTAGAGAACTGCCGAGACTGATTTTTTCCCTCCATCTGTGTTAGATCCTAAATCTTGACCTAGTCTCACTACTACATTTTTTTGTACTTTTTAACAATTTAGACTCTTTTGAACTCTTCTCGCTTTGCTGTCTCTTGGGGAATCTCACTATAGCAATCTCACTCACAACTCCTATCTGAACTTAACAGGATGAAGGCATCCACCAAAAAGAAAACTAGCTAGGTAACCACAAGTTACAAAAATTCAGTCAAGATTCTACTGAGGAATTTGAGCTTTTCCAAATATGCGCTTTGAGGATTTTCAGAAAACAACACAATGCCGATCTGTCTGCTTCCTGGAATTCATTTGTTAGTGGGCATTGATTTTTCCCTGAAAGAAAACACAGCGAAGAGGGAATAAAGCATGCATTTTATCTAAGAGATTGTGAGGCCCAAATACATGGTAAAATAGCATTTTTCATATTTCTCCTCACCTTGGCATATATGAATCATTTGGTTCTTAAATTCTCAACACAGTCCTTAAAAATTTTTAAAGTACTCACAGTTTCAAGAGCATGGTAAGATTATTTTGCCAAATGCAAAATAATCAAGTCAGGGCTAGCCTTGAGTCAAGTTAACTTTGAGTCTTGGCTAACATTTTGGGTTATCTAGTTGAAATGGTGATAAGGCATTTTAAGTAGAGCTTATTGTTAATCTCTTCAGAACCCTGGTCTTTTGGTATGTGGCCTGACCTTATTCTTGCCAATTAACCACAGGTTCCAGAATCCTGCTTACTGAAGCCCTGGCTAGGGTGTGGTTGTGCTGCTGCTGGCTGTCAGACTTTCCTGATAAGGCCTGGAGGAATAATATCTCCTGCTGGTTCCTATATCCTTCCAGCTGCATTTCACCCACAGGCTTCTGGCTACTTCTTGATAGACCTTTAGTGTGCCATCATTTGCTGGATGCTTTTTCCTCTGTTGCCTATGTATCTAAACATTTTCCCTGTATTTTCTTCTTCCCAGGGATGGATACATTTCAAAATGTGTTTGCTCTCAACATTTCCTATACTGCAGGTATGTCAGCCTTCTGTACCTGAATGCTGTGAGATACCTTCACAATTTGTACAGATCTTTTCACTGGGCCTTTTCCTTAAGGAAAAGTATTTTTTTTTTTTTTTTAAACTCTGTCACTGGGTAGGCAGCAATTGGGACTTGGGCTCATTGTTTCTAGAAGCCTAGGAAAAAAGGACAAACTCAAACATCTGCCCCTGTCTAGTCTGGCTCTAATGTGGGCTTGTATTAACGGGAAAGACTGTGTAGTTTGTCTGGTCATTCATACAGGATGGCCTGGGACTTTCATTATTTCTTCTTCTGGAAAAATCCTGGTTATGAATATGTCTTGATTATATAGGGAGTTATGATTTAGAAGGGTTCCACTTGATTGCGTTGTTTTTTTTTAAGTTTCAGGTGTACGAAGCAATGTAATAGACATTTACACCCCTTACAAAGTGGTAACCCCGGGCCCCAATCTATTACCCCTTTGACATTATATATAGCTGTTACAATTCCATTGACTCTATTTCCTATTCTGGTTTTAAAAGACCTGGTTGATGATAAGTTTCTACCAGACATAAAAATAGGAAAAATTAGAATGGCTCTTCTGCCCTCAGCAAAATAATAATAATAATAATAATAATAATAATAATAATAATAACAATAATAGTAATAATAACAATGAAAAATCAAAAACATGAACAGTAGCAAAATATTCTTGCAGACATTGAAAACTATATAATCTTTGGGTTTCCTATTCAGATTTGGCTACCAAAAAACTTAGATATAAATGCAGGGTTTAAATGTATTATTACACACATATTCTCAGTAAACTTATTTCATCACTCTCTATAAATTACTTCACATACACACATACACACACACACACACACACACACACACACAAAATCCACTTTATTTTACAATCCAGTGTGATTTTGGTTTGTTTATTTGTTTGGTGGTTTGCTTGTTTGTTTTATCATAAATCAGGTCTGAATTTTTTGGATGTAAGTTGGATATAAATAAAAAATGCATTTGGAAGTCAGAAGCATTATACAGACATTTAGTGTTAAAGGTTAAAACATCAGCACCCTCGTATTGAATGATTCCACAATTAAGCATGCAAGATTGCAAGACTGGTCTGTCTGAAGCTTTTGATGAGTATATGGGGGACTAGAGATGAAGAGGATTGTCAGTAAAGAAACTGCTCGATGAATTCAAGTTGGTTACAAACTGTCAAGATGAGTTACCATATATAAAAAGGTGCTATTATGTGGAAATCACTGTTATTCTAGAAAGAACTACTTTTAACAAACTGTTTCTAGTACATCCAGGAATTGTTGGCATGAAAACGATGACTAAAAGCTATGTCAAATGGCCTGGAACGAGGTCTGATAGGGAAAAACTGACAGAGTGTACTATTTGAATGTCTGTTCTCACTATGGACAGTGACAAAATAACCAGATCACTACTCCTTAATATTAATTAGCGTAGCTGCTCCTAGCTATGCCTTTGAGTTGTGCTAGGTTCCTTTTCAGAATGGCACCATGTATACACCAGTATTTCGTCTCCAAAGATTGCTGTGATAATCGACGCTCAGTATCAGTTACTAACAACATATTGATTTACAGTTGCTTTACATCAGGTGTCATTTTTGGTTTAAACGAGATTAAGAAAATTGTGGAAAGGGTCTGTATCTTAGCTTCACCCTTTTCCCCATCATTCTCAAGCAAACAGCCTAGCTAAAAGCTTGGTACAAGTTGCTAAGGGTACCCATGGCGGATTGTCAGGGAAATTTGCCAAGAAGACTTGCCAGGTTTCTCATCTTCAACAGCAGGACTCAGTCCTGCTGAATTACAAACGCTTGGCAGACTCTCACAATTTGCCCTGACTATTTCTATAGAGATTTAGGCAAGGCGTTGTATGACAGATAATATGGTTTAGATGCTCATCTCTCTGGATTTAGGCTTTGGTTACTTTTAACACAGAGTTGATCTTTGTTAGGAAATAAAGTACTGAATAATACTTTTCTGCTACTCTAGGCTGTTTCAAACAGACCAGAAGGTAAAAGGACAAATGTGCACTGTCCTGCTGATTGGTTTTCAGTGCACACTGCACAGGATGATCTGACAGAGCAGAACCATGGCAAGTGTTTTACCAGCTCATTGCTCTTTTGGGGGGTGGGCGGGGGCAATGATTCCTAGGGATGCACCAAAGACATAAAGGGAAAAGAAACAGAACTTTTCCTGGAACTATTATAATTGTCAGTATTTCTGTTGCTTTGAATGTAAACCAGAAGTTGTCATGCAAAATATTTCCTTCTTTTCAGTCAAAATGAGATTTTCCAAATGGCAGGAGTATGGGTGAAGACAGTGGAAAATGGATGAGATTTGGGAAATGGATGAAATTTGGGAAATGAATGGAGATTCAAGTGGCTTTTTTCCCCCCTTGTGGTTGATAATAATCTGTTTTAGATCAGTGAATTTTACATATATATGCTTGTCCTTTTTTTCCCCTACTGACCAGAACCAGATTCAGTGAATATATGAATATAGAAATAGAAATATCAAAGATATCTCCTTGGATGTGAAGATAGCTGACTTGATGAGTATAGCTGAGTCTAACGATAGATGTGTTCCATAAAGATAGTGTTCGTGGAATTGTGCATATTTACGTCTTAGTAAATTATGCTGTTACAATACTTTTTGGTATTAGGTGATATTATACTAATATCCATACTGGTTATTAAACCATTAAAATGTTCCCATAGCTATTAATAAATAGCCTTTTCTCAAGTCTCCAAAGTGTCTCTACCATCATCCTGATCTTGATTACAATTCTCTGTCTCTCTCTCTCTCTCTCTCTCTGTCTCTCTCCCTGCATACACACACACACACACACACACACACACACACACACGTATATAATTTTTGATACATAATTGATGTATAACATATGTATAACATATTAGTTTCAGGTGTGTGACATAACAATTTGATATTTGTATATGTAGCAAAATAATTACCATAATAATTCTGGTTAACATCCATTATGACACATAGTTAAAAATTGTTTTTTCTTATAAGAACATTTGAGATCTACTCTTTAGCAACTTTCAAATATATAATACAGTATTAACTATAATCACCATGCTGTACATTATATCCCCATGACTTATTCATTTTATAACTGGAAGTTTGTACATTTTGATCCCCTTCACCCATTTCTAGCACCCCGACTCCCTGCCTCTGGCAACCACCTATCTATGTTATGTATCTCTGAGTTTCATTGTTTTTCTTGATTCCACATATAAGTGATAATTTGTCTTTCTCTGTCTGACTTATTTCACTTAGTATAATGCTCTCAAGGTCTATCCAGGTGGTATGGCAATATATTCCTCTTTCTTATGGCTGAATAATATTCCTGTGTGTGAGTGTGTGTGTGTGTGTGTGTATCACATTTTCTTTTTCAATTTATCCATCAATGGACATTTAGGTTGTTTCCATGTCTTTGTTATTGTAAATAACACAGCAGTGAACTTGGGGGTGCACCTATCTTTTTGAGTTAGTGATTTCATTTCCTTTGGATAAATACCCAGAAGTGAAATTGCTGGATCATATGGTAGTTATTTTTAATTTTTTGAGGGACCTCCATACTGTTTTCCATAGCGTGTATAATTTACATTCCCACCAACAGTGCACAAGGGTTCCTTTTTCACCACATCCTCGCCAACAGTTTTAATTTGTCTTTTTTTAAATTTATTGGGGTTACATTGGTTAATAAAATTATGTAGGTTTCAAGTATACAATTCTATGATACATGATCTATATATTGCATTGTATTTCTTGTCTTTTTGATAATAGTTATTCTAACAGGTGTGAGGTGTTATCTCATTGTGGTTTTGGTTTGCATTTCCCTGATGATTAGTGATGTTGAGCACCTTTTCATGTGCCTGTTGGCCATTTGTATGTCTTCTTTGGAAAAAATTAATATATTCAGATCAAATATATTTATTCAGATCCTTTCTACTTTTTAATCAGATTTGTTTTCTTATTGAATTATATGAGTTTTTTATATATTTTGCAAATATATAAAAATATGAGATTTGCAAATATTTTCTCCCATTTTGTAGGTTGCTTTTTCATTTTGTTGATAGTTTCCTTTGCTCTAAAGACTTTTTTACTTTACTGTACAAGTCTTTCTTGTTTATTTTTTCTTTTGCTGTTACCTTTGCTTTTGGTATTGGATAGCAAAAAAAGAAAAAGAAAATCATTACTAAGACCATTGCCAAGGAGTTTAATGCTTATGTTGTCTTCTAGGAATTTTATTGTTTCAGGTCTTACATTCAAGCCTTTAACCTATAATATTTTGAGTCAGTTTTTGTATATAGTTTAAGGTAGTGGTCTAGTTCCATTCTTCTGAATGTGGCTATCCAGTTTTCCCAACACCGTTTGTTTAAGAGACTATTCTTTCGCTATTATATATTCTTGGCTCCTTTGTCATAAATTAATTGACCATATATGTGTGAGTTTATTTCTGGGCTCTTTATTCTGTTTTATTGATCTATGTCTTTTTTAAAATGCTAATACCATGCTGTTTTGATTACTATAGTTTTGTAGTACAGTTTGAAATCAGGGAGTATGATGCTCCAGCTTTGCTCTTCTTTTTCAAGGGTGCTTTGGATATTATTACTATTTTATATTGAGAAAATATAAAGGAATATTTTGAAACATTTTAGTATTTGTTATTTCTTATTTATTTTTACAAATACAGTATGCTCTATGACTACTATTACTACTACTATTGTTGCGGAAGAATGACGAGGACCGAGAGACCCAAGCGGCTTACAGAGATCAGGGAGAACCCAGCTTTATTACGCCAGCGGGCTCAGTGGGATTGTTCCCAAAGAACTGAGCACTAACTGGGGTCAGGCGCTTTGTTTTATATGTTTAGGCCTCCGGGTTGTGGGGGAAATCTGGATGGGAGATCCGTCTCTAGCAGCTGTGATCTATCAAATTTGTTTTGACAGGGAGGCCTCTAACTATGGTGCCCGAGGGAGACATTTCCGATAAGGTATGGGAGGAGGAGGCAGACAGAGCTCTGAGCCAGAGGGCCTGCAGGAGACAGCTCCCATAAGGAGGGAGGAGGAGGGGGATTGAACTCTTAGGGGGACCTGCAGGAAAAACCATCCCAACACTATCATTACTAGTACTACTACTACTAACATCATTGATCCTTTCCTATGGGCCAGGCATAGTCCTAAGTATTCTATTTATGTTAACTCATTTAATATATACAAAATTGCTGTGAGGTATTTTACAGACAAGGAAACAGACACACTGTGAAATAGGTCAACTTGCTCAAAGTGAAAAAGGTAGTAAGTGACTTGCTGGGAGTCAAACTTAGATAGTGAGTTTTAGAATCCTGGATCCTCACTGCTACTGCTGCCAGCCTGATTAAGCAAGCATCTCTGACTATTGTAGGTAAAGAGTATTGTATTCTCTTTTAAGATAAACATATAGACTTGTTACTTTATTTGTTTAGATTTGACTTACTGGAGCCCAGCTTAGCTTTGACATTTGCAGATCCCAGTTAGCTTGCATCTCACTGCAAGTTATAAAGCAACCTGGCATTTAGTTTACCTACAAATGGCAGTTATGAAGCCCTAGAGGAACCTAATTAAAATACAGCACATTTCCAAGGCACCGTATCTTGCTGTGTTGCCATAGAAACAGTGGGAATTTCTGGTCACTGACCTTTAAGGGACTCTGGGATGTATTTTCATAAGGTTCATAAGAGAAGCTATTCCAGTACATTAACCTGTGGCTGCAGGATGAACTTTGGAATGTCCTTTGCAATCCTACCTGACTTTAGAAGTATGTTATATCAGAAAAACTTACTAGAGACTCTTTGAAGGAATTTTTAAAAACTGCTTCCAATATACCATCTGTGCTATTGGATTTTTACAAAATCAAAGATACTAGTGTAGCAGAAAAAACATTAAAGGAAATCTCAGATAAATAACAGATATAAAAACTAAAATCATATTTTGAAGTACTTTGTCTTGTATCTATTCTATTGCATTTGGATTCTTCAATTCTAGGTTTACTCAAAGGATAAAATAGAGCATTACTACATCCAAAAATATACCTAGAAAAATCCAAGCTTATTATAAAATGTTAAAGTATTAATATTATTTAAAAAGACAAATTCTTCATTCGTGGCCTTTCTGGTTTATGATTTATAAATTTGGTAATTACATTACTAAGTATAAGTGAAAATCATAAACTTTATATATATGTAAATTTATTGTATATATACACATATATATATATATATATATATATATCACTTATACCAGACATAGACATCTGTAGAAAAATAGAAACATACTAATAAATATATGTAGAAAACTGAGGCTACTACCTCATTCCATAGACTTCTAAAGGGTTCTTTTACATAGTTGTGTCCTCACTCTGCAAGACAATGTCACCTAGGTGCTGAGAGTACATACTGTGCCCCTATATTGATTGGGATTCCACACTGGCAGGAAGATTTTGAGAAAGATCCAACTTGGAATGCCAGACCACACAATGGATTCTTGTGCTGCCAGCTGTATACCACCCTGGCCTGCTTTTCTAAAGCCCTCATAGAGTCATATGAGACTGAGTAACTCAGACTTGGGTGAATGATGTCTGCAAAAGAAACCTATGATCAGACTAACCCTCAGGCCACTTCTCAGGTGACATCTGAGCCGTAGATGTGAGACAAGCTTCCTGAAAAGCCTTGTGTGACTTACACAACTTTTTGCTTACTTGCTTGGCACAAAATAACCACTACTGGTGTATATCTTCCCATGGTGTTTTCTGTGCCCATATTAGTACCAGAATGCTTTTTGTACAAAGATTTTAAAAATTTCCATGTTGTTTTCCTAATTAGGAGAACACATAAATGGAACAAGAGACATACCAGTTCTGTCCATGTTGAGACTACACAGGCAGCTAGCTTAACATTGGTAGTAGTTTCTTTCCAATTATGTTAAAAAGAGGTTTCTATGGTGACCATGATTACTTATTATCATTACACGCATTCCTCTTTCATTCCTCACCAATGTCTAATCTACATTAAATGACTCACCATTACATATAATCTACCTAGTACTTCTAGAATATTCTTTCATAAAATTATACTTTCTACTAGTGATTTTTTTTCTCCATTTCCCAACCCCTCCCCTTTGGCAACCATCAGGTTGTTCTCTATATCTGTGGGTCTATTTCTGTTTTATTTATCCATTATTATTTTTTTTTATTTTAGATTCCACGTATAAGTGAGATCATATGATATTTGTTTTTCTCTGTCTCACTTATTTCACTTAGCCTAACACTCTCTAGGTCCATCCATGTTGTTGCAAATGACAGGATTTAATTCTTTTTTATGTTTGAGTAATATTTCATTGTATATATGTACCCTATCTTCTTTATTAAGATACTTAATAAATGGATGGACACTTAGCTTGCTTCTGTATCTTGGCTGTTACTAGTAATGCTGCAATGAACATAGGGGTGCAGATATCTTTTCAAGCTGGTGCTTTTTTTTTCTGCGGATACCCAGAAGTGGAGTTACCATATTGTATGGCAACTCTATTTTAAATTTTTTGAGAAATCTCCATGTTTTCCATAGTGGCTACACCTATTTACAATCACAACAGTGTATGAGGATTCCCTTTTCTCCACATTCTCACTAACACTTGTTATTTGTTAATTTATTGATGATAGCCATTCTGACGGGTGTGAGATAGTATGTCATTGTCATTTTGATTTGCATTTCCCTGCTGATTAGTGATATTGAGCATCTTTCCATATGTCTATTGGCCATCTGTATGTCCTCTTTGGAGAAATGTCTATTCAGGTCATCTGCCCATTTTTCAATTGGATGTTTGTTTTTGGTGTTAAGTTGTATGAGTGTTTTATATATTTTGGATATTAACCCTTTATCGGATGTATTATTTGCAAATATCTTCTCCCATTCAGGTTGTGTTTTCACTTTTTCAGTAGTTTCTTTTGCTGTGCAAAATCTTTTTAGTTTGATGTAGTCTTCATTTGTTTATTTTGTTTCTCTTGCTCAGAGATATATCCAAAAATATATTGCTAAGTGTGATGTTAAAGTTTACTGCCTATGTTTTCTTCTAGAAGGCTTATTGTTTCATATCTTAAATTTAAGTTTATAATTCATTTTGAGATTATTTTCGTATGGGGTTTAAGAAAATGGTCTATTTTTTTTTCTTTCTTTTTTTGCATATATCTGTCCAGTTTTGTCAACACCACTTATTGAAGAATCTGCCTTTACCTCATTGCATATATCCTTGCCTCCATTGTTGTAGACTATTGACCATATAAGCGAGGATTTATTTCTGGGCTCTCTATTCTATTCCATTGATCTAACTACTTTTAAAAGTGTCTGTGCCATTTTTCTCCTGAATAAGTAAAATGATAAACCAAAAAAGAAAAAAAAAATCAGTTTATTTATATGGGGTTTTCACTGTCACGTTTACTGTCAGCACCCAGGAGTTAATGGATCTTTTTAAACAGAAAAATCTTTCCTAAAGAAGCATACTGGATTTCATCAATTTAACAGAATTTAAAGGAGTCTGTGAGATTTTTATAACTCTGGAGAATTGACACTTCTTAAGGTGATTTTCTGATAGTTCCAAGAGATGTTTGAAGTTATTTCCTGGGGGTAGGGTGGGGAAGAATTTCTGATTATTGAACAACAACAACAAAAAAGAAATGCTGGGTTAGACAGAGTTAGGTTCTTTCCCTCAGAGCCTTGAGTGCGTCTCAAAACTATCTAAAGGGGATGTGGTAAAGATCACATTTTACACTCATTATACCAAGAAGTCTACATCTTTAGTATAGCCTCTTAAGGCACCAGTGCACATCAGAACATACTTTGGGTAGTGTTGCTTCAGGTAATTCCCAGAGTAAAGGGTTAATATTCCATTGTGTCTGTTTAACTTCTTTAAAATTTCTCTTCCTTTAAAGTTTCCCCTCCTTCAAACAGCTGTCAACAACTTTATATTTAATTGTGTCAGTTCTTATTTCATGTTGTTTATAAGCATGATTTTATTAAAGTGAGATGGATAAAAAAGATTTTTGTAATGAGATAACATTTTAATTTTCACCATTTATATACAAACACAAGTTAATAAAACACATCACAAGACAGTAAAATTTCATAGTAAATATGTATAGGTGCATAGTTTCATGCTCACATATTTTTAGGTATTGTATATATTAACAAATTTCACAATACATCACTATTCTTAGAATCATTAAAAGACACCTAAAAATCTTTTAATATACGATAGTAAATCACACCTTTTCAACAAGAGCAACAAAAAAATAGTGAAGATTTAGAAATAAGTGGTAGTCACTTAGGTGTTTTTAATTTGTTTTAATATTTTATATTTGAAGCCACAATATCCACACAGCACACAAGGACCCTGCTACCATATATTCACTTCAGTGAGACGGAAGCACTGAAATGCTGAGTGGGGCAGGTACAGATACTTCAATCACTGCTGATGGAAGACTTCAAAATACACTATTAAAAACTTTGGGAGAATGTCATGACTGGGCATGTTGGATCTAAGCATTTGTACAGGTTGGAACATCTGTTAACAGATCTCGAGAAACTTGGAGCAAAGATATTTCTTAGGCTTCAGGTTCGTAGTCTTGATATCCTTCCTAATATTAGAAAAATCAGAAAGACAACATGCAGAGTTAGTATAGGTGATCGGTGATCAGTAATTAAGGATTTAGGGTGAATGAGCTAGGGAATGGCTTACCACCTGTAATAAAGCTTATACACGGAACAGTTCTGAAACTATTCTGCTACACACAATATAATTTTATTTTTAAGTTTTGTCTTCCTGTCAAATACAAACGTGAATTATGCCGGTAGTCAGAGTTAGGGTATCTGTGTTCTACTTCCAGATGTTCCATTTAACAGTCATATGACCTACTCCTGTAGGATAAATTAGCCTATCTGGCTCTCAGCTTCCTCACCTGTAAAATGTGAGAAACAAACCAAGAGGGCTAAAATGTCTCTTCCAAAGTTACTTTCCTTCTTAGATGGAAAGTAAGGCATTTAAAGGTAAGTTACATATTTTTTCTCCTTTCATTCTCCCAATGAAAATTCCATCTTCATCCATGGCTTCAATTAGTACCTCTATTCAACTCTCCACCCACCATACAATATATGGAATAATCCACAATAAAAATATTAATGGCTTTAACAAAAATGGTCAGATTAGTCCTCTGAAAGAATGACTTTAATAATATCAGGATCCTGCTTAAAATCAAGCAAACATACCTTTAATAACTTGTTGCTTTCTGAATAACATACAAATTAAAATGAAAAGTTTGTTTTAGTACTCTACAATTTGTCTTTGACCCATTGCTGCAGCTGTAACCTGTCACTATTCTCTCTGTTCCCAAAGCTTGAATCATATTTAATTACAGTTCCTCAGATAAATCTTTATGCATCCTCAGACATACATGCTTCACTTCTGACATTCCCTTGTGCTAGAATGTCCTTTCATTTTGGCCTATGCTATTTCCCACCCCGCCTACCCAGATCAACACTGTTTTCTCTATAAAACTTCTCCTAAGTCATCTAAACAGATAATTTAAAATGTTATATTTTCTTAGCTTGTATAGTTTTGCTTCTGTGATAACTGGCATAGAAGATGGTCAATAATGTTTGTTAAAGGAATCATGACAAATAAATGAAGGAATGAATTTGTATTTGATTTTAGCAAACCTACTGGAGTATACACTCCTGTGTCCTGGTCTTATCAGTTACTCTTATTTGTATTTTATGTAGTGTTTAGCATTGTGCCATGCATAAAAATACTCTAAAATATTGGTAAAATCTAATTAGGCAAAGAAATAACTGAATCTCAATTTCTGTAAATGGGATTATTATCAGTATGCCTTTTAATGATGCAGGGAAGAATAATATATAACCTAACTACAACACACTTTAACAATTTTTAGTGAAGCGATAATACATTTTCTTTTTCTATGACAGCTTGTTTTGGTATCAGGGTAATATTGTCCTCAAAGAATCAGCTGGGGAGTGTGCCATCTTTTATTTTTGGAAGGTGATTTAATTAGTATTAATTGTATTTAATTGGTATTACTGTAATTATTCTTTAAATGCTTAGCAGAAATCACCAGTGAAGCCATCTGGTCCTGGGACTTTTTTTGTGGGTAGGTTTTAACAATAATTCATTCTCTTTGCTATAGATCTTTTCAGATCTCCTATTTTCTCTTGAGTCAGTTTCATTCATCTAAAAGTATTTTTTAATTGCCCTTGTGATATAATTTAAACTAAAGAAACTTCATTTTCAAATAAAATTCATCAAATTATACTGTTTAAAATGCTGTACTGAATTATGTCAGTTGTTGCAAACCATTTATTTATCATCTTTCTACTATATAAATTTGTGGTTACTTTTTTTACTAGGCAAACATTCCACTGGTAATGTATGGCAAATAATAATTACTTTTTTTTGGGGGGGGGCATTCAGTCAATTTTCTAACTTTCCATTTCAGAATGTAAGATTTCTAATAAAATAATTCCTTAATGCAAGTTGGCAGACTTTTTTTTATAAGGGGCCAGTTAGTAGATATTTTAGGGTGTGGGCCACATATGATCTCTGTTGCTACTGCTTTTTTTTTTTTTTTACAACCTTCACAAATGTAAAAACCATTTTTGGTTTGCAAGTTGTCCATATAAAACATACCCTGGATTTTGCCAACTGGTTCATCTAGAGAGTAAAATATATATATATATATATATATATATATATATATATATATATAAGCTTTTACCTCAGAAGGCATTTCGTAAGTCTCATTGTCAGGATCCACAGGCATATCTTCCAGAATTCCTTCCTGTGGAGCTCCTTCTTCACCCTAATATTTAAATGGAAGCAAAAAAGAATATGATGAGGTACCATTTTTCACTTTTGAACATCACAAACATTTTGAAAAAATCTTATATACATTACTGGCAGGGATCTTGTAAAAATGGCACTCCTTAATGTTACTGCTGGCATTGTAAACTATACAGGGCCTTTGAACAAACATCGTGGCAACATGTGTTGTTTATCAGCACAAGTTTTCTGCCCAAGTAATTCACTATCCAGGAAATAGTCCAAAGGTGGTTTTCACAGGGTCAGTGACAACAGTAAAACATTGTTAAATGTTCAAAAGATGAAGAAGAGTTAAAAGAAATTATCATTCAACGACTCGATATTATGAAGACATGTATTAATATGATGTGAGAATTATACAAATATATATCAAAATGAGAATGTATTCATAATAGAATGTTTAGCAGGATATAAAGTATCATATACATTGTGGACAAAACCTGTGTAGAATTGAGATGCAAAGGTAAAAAGATTGAAAGAAAACACAGCAAAATATTAAAAATGCCTTTTTTTGAGTAGTTGTGTATGTTACTTTTACTTTTTAAATAAATGTTTATGTTAGAGCCATTTATAATGTCAAAGCATACATTTAAATATATTTTTAAATGATGGCAAATAAATTTTTTCCTGAAATTTCAAGATTTAAACTATATATATATGTATATATATATATATATATATACACACACACATATATATGTATATATGTATATACATATATATGTGTGTGTATGTGTGTGTATATATATATATATATATATATATATATATTTGGAGGAGAAAAATCAAATACATGGTCAGACAATTTTCCAGGTACCTAGCCTTAGAAATAGGATACTACAATGCTCAACTAGAAGTAATCATGGTTTTATTACTATTTTTCAATAAATGCTTTGCATTTATTCCAGCAAAGTAATTATAAAAAGATAAAGTTCATTGAAAAGTTAAAGAGCAGAGAAGCACTGTGAGCCTAAATGGACTTACGTAAAGAGATCAAGTAGCCCTTCAGCCAATATACTTGTAGCTTATGTTTAAAAATATGCCTCATACAAATAATATCTCCTCATGTCTTCATCACGGAAGTGACTGACAGGAAGAAGAATGAGGAAATGGCTGACCATGAGAAAAGGTCAAACCAATGCTCGTGCTTATGTTAGCTGGGCAGAGAAGTTTAGTGATCCCCCCTCCTCTGCCCAACTCTTTTTATAAACCAAAAAATCCAACTTATATATATAAAAAATTAAATATAAACCATCCCCTAACTGTCTTACGTCTAAAGGTGGAGTAAAGATACTGTTTCCATAATGCTTCACCTAATACAAGTCAAGAATATAGGTTCTGTTGTGTGTGGTTAGACAGGAAGGCTGTAGCATCAATGAGACTTGAGTTCAAGTCCTAGCTTCCTCAGCTTCCAGATCTCTTGTGATGTTGGGCAAGCAACATATTTTCTCTAAGCATCAAACAACCATAATGATAAATCGGGGCAGCAATGCCTCTTTTAACTAGGAGGAGCCAATAATATCATTAACCCTCTATTAGTATTTAGGTAACTTTTAGTGGCTAAAAATAGGTAAATTTTGTTTCCATGCATTTTTAAACTGAGAAATAGAGATTTACTTTTCTAACCTGTTAGAAGATTTTATATAGACTGGACCAATAAATATGGTAGAACGGGCTTGTTTGTTGTTTCACTATCACTAATGAGGTACAACTAGACTGGTGAATGTTACTGGTGTGTGTGTATTTTGGTGTGTTGGTGTACAGCCTTCAAAGTTCAGCCAAGTAATGTTGGATGTTACTTGTGAATTTGTTTGGTAGATTGGTTATATATTGGGATCAAGTGAAATCCATGTTAATTTCAACTACTGATTCAGTCAGTTTGCAAGTACATAATAACTGCTTATTTTTAAAAGTATGTGCATTTCTAAGCATGCATTTACCCACTCCTTTTAAAATTGAACTTTGAATGTCAACAGTTTACAAAGTAAATATTTACCCCTTATTCTGATCTAAATACAGGTCATAAAATTGCACTCATTTATATAACCACTGTAGTTTATACTGAGAAATTATCTTAATCAAAAGTTTAAAAGAATTGTAGAACTGACTTAATTGTGGGGCCAGAGTTTGAGAAACCATAGAGGAAATTCTAATACAATACCGGGGGTGCCAAAATAATGTATGCACATGACTTGTATTCACCTTTTCTTACTGGTATATATATATCAAGTATTACAATTGCAGTACAGTTTTTTCCTTTCTTAAAATGTGTGTACATTTTTTGGCACCCTCTGTATTAAAAGAGAGATCAAATAAATGATGAGACAAAGCCACAAGAATAAAGATACATAGATAAATGGAAGGAAGAGGGGCGAAATGAAATAAGAAGCATGAACAATCCAAGACAAATTCTAAGATGTTCAGTAACTATCAACATGTCACAAGAACAGGCTAATACTTTGAGAAAACTTTACGTGCTAAAGGTATAAAACATATGTTGCTTTTACAAGTCTGACTCTGGAAAATGAGATTATTGACTTCATTAAAATAAAAATACAGTGACAAGAAAAGAATAGCCAACATCGAGGTAGACTGCTTCCTTCCAACACATCAGATCAAGAACATTTCTTTCTATGCCTTCTTCCCTCTCTTATCATGCTTTTTCTAATTCTTATACCATGAAGGCCTTTATGATTCTTTTGTTTGCCTTTTGTCTTGCTCTGGCCTGAAAGATAATGCCACTGTTCCCATATCTCAGGCTATTACAAGGGAGGGTAATCCAACCTCCAAATGACTGTTGAATTTGCCACAATTCTGGTGTTCCTACAGTTCTGTCTGTCACAGACTTCTCCCTGACTTCCAGTGCCTCAGTTTCTCTGAAACAATCTCAGCCTCCTCTCTATCGTATAAGGTTCTCTAACCCTACAGGTGCATTTCCCTGCCTCTGGTTAACAATCTCAAACTCAGGGTACTTTGCATTCAGGCTCTGTACAAAGAAAGTGGCACAAGGTAAGGGTAATTAAAATAAAACCACCTGTGCAGTCTCCAGACCCTTACAATTTGCTCGCCCCCACGCCTGTCACCTTTCTAGTCCCAAGCCACAGACTCAGAAGGGAATTACAGGAGGAGTTCAGGATTCACAATTTGTCTTATGTCACAGACCCCTACTCCCCTGCCTTGAAGTGAGTGCAATCGAGGCTCTGATCAGGAACCTCCCCTTAACTCGAAGATAGTGCAGAATCTGCTGCTAAAGCAATAGCTGCTCAACAAAAATCCCTAGACTCTCTGGCAGAGGTTGCTCTTAATAATAGGATCACCCTTGATCCTGTTAGCTGAAAAAGAGATGTTTGTGTTCTGCCTGACACCACTGGCTGCCTTTAAATGAACACTTCCCAGGAAGTTGAGATTCAGCTCCGTGAGGTCACAGAACAGGTCCCTTGGCTTAAGAAAGGGACTCCTTCAACAGGGTCTTTCTCAGACTTTTTGGATTCTGACTGATTTTGGTTTTGTTTTTGGGGGCAATGACTCCAAAGTGCACTCCAGACATTGGGAATGATCCTGTTTATAATAACCATAGTAGTTTCCCTCGTGTGCTCTATTTTCTCAAAGGCTTTAAATGCATGTTTGCAGCTGCTACCCACGAAGCAAATGATCTCCCTAAGAACGGCACATAGGAAAAGGTGCAAAGAGAATGACCAGGTTAAAGAACGTGAAACTGAAGTTGTGACCTGTGAATACTACACAGATTTAGCAAAAACTGCAAGAACTCCAAAATGGTAACTGGGAGTAGCACGAATACTTTAAATCTTTGATCAAATCTTTCATTTAGGCTGACAGTCTGAGCAAAAGGGGGAAGTTGTTAAAAGCAAACAAACGAAGAAACAAACAGACAAACAAACAAAAAAACCCACAAGTCACGATGCTCAAAATAAAATCAATTACACTAAGCCCCATGTCACCAAACCCAGATTTAACTTAATTACAGTTTCAGCTCTCCCAGATATGGGATCTTAAATCAGTCACACAAGAATCTCCTGATCAGCACTAGTGAGGTAATTAACTTGATAGACTCCTGCCCTCCCCTAAAGGAAAGTAACCTTTCAATAACTAACATGCTTTATTTTTTTATTTAAGTATAACTTCCTAGTTTCCACTCCCTTCTGCCCATAAAAGTCTCTTATTTTGTACAGCTCCTTAGAGCCCCTTTCTGTCTGCTATATTGATTCGATGCTGCTTGCTTCAAATTGGTTTTTGCTCAAATAAACTCTTAAAAAATTTAACATGCCACAGTTTATCTTTTAGCAAATACAGATTCATACCTTGTGCTACAAAATTAGTTTTGTTCAACTGCATGACTTATATTTCACATTATATATTTAATGTAACTCACAATGGAGACTAAAAAAAATTGCTTCCCTAAATTGCTTATCCAAAAGCTACAGTAATCTGTGGTCCTTGTTAAAAAATGCATACTGGGGTCCTGTAAATGTGTGATATGTTCCTTGGAAATTATTACACAATATTAACATATATTTATAAACTCTGTGACATCATTGGGTACAGAATATAGCAATGTACTTGCTGTAAGTATGAGTAGATCAAAAGCAATTTTTAAAAACTCTCCCATTTTGAAGTCTGTGAAAGATTGTTGGCAAATGGTCAGGCTTTCCAAAGACTCTGATACACAATACATGATGATATTTATAATAACAGGGCTTGGCCCACTACCTGGCATCTATGCGTTAAACATTCAAAGGAGCAGAAGCACTCTTTTTTCCACTGCTTTTCCACTGCAAGATATTTTGGTAGAACCATTCTTTTGCTGCACTGTGGGACAATGATAATCAATGCCAAATAACTAAACAGCTCAAATAATGGGAATGGGGAAGAGGGATATCAACCTTAAAAATAAAGGAAGAAACTAAACAAAGAACTCTGCTAAAAAGGGAAATAAAACTTCAACATTAGCACTCATCTTAAAGAATCCAACATTTCTGATACGTCATCAAACTTAGAACTCCTGTTCAAGTGAAAATAGCTTAGACTTTTCAAAAATGGAAAGTATATTATGTGTGTAGGTATTGTATTTCACTAAGAGCAGTGCCATTTATTTTATTGAAAAACTAAAAAATGAAGTAGGTGGATATGAGAATCTGTTTAAAAGAAAGGTTAAGATATAGTCAATTTTTTGTTGTCAATTCTTAGAGTTCTAATAATATCATTTGGTGAGGAGCAAAGGGCATCTGATTCAAAATCAGATTAAGTTTTTTAAAAGAGCTAAGTAATTTTATAAAGAAAAGACCTTAAATTAAAAAAATAAAGAAAACCTTGGGACAATTAGTTTTTAAAACCAAAACAACAAACACAGTTCAGAAATACCTCTGTATTTTAAATCATAATGTTATGTACAGAGAATATAAAAATAGTAATGTAACGATCACATTTATTGTTAACAAATTATAAAGAGTGCTTAAATTCATTCTACTAATTAACTGTTATGACATGAGAAATGATGAAAATTGTCATGTTGTGGTATAACACCCAAAGAATAATAATCATACTAAAGAGACACTGAATGAATCCTCACCTCTTTTTTCAGGTATGTATAGTTTAATAAAAAATTAATTTTTATTGTTGGTGAAATACAGTTATGGTTTAGATCTAGGGCAGGATTAAAGTGAGCAGTGCAATGCATCCAACATGGCAGAACCAGCATTAATGGCTATCTGCCACTAGGGGCCTTGTGGTTGAAGCCCATTGGACTAATCTGTGCCTTTTGAGGCAATTATGTAGACAAGGGGCTAACAGTTGCAACATTTACTTGTATAGTGAGATAGATGTAAAACAGAATGGATAAGTGGAGGGCAAGGCATTGGCAGGAATTAAAGAGTAATAAACCTGGCACAGTCATAGAGACAAGTCTATAATTATGGTATTTTGAATGTTTTTGCACTGGTATTTCAATGTAGCAGTACTTTAGATTCTGTTGGCTTATCTTTCAACAAGATGAAACATTTCAAGTTTTGATAATGTAGTGAGTGTCCTGTTGTATTTTAGATGTCCTGGCTCATAATTTTTCTACCAACAATTGCTGCTTACACAAGACATGCTCTAGGATGAGAGAAAACACATGCACACACACAGCACACACACATTACACTAGACCACTGATTATCTCTGGGGCTATACCCAGAGACCATCTTGAGTCTCCTAATTAAAAAGTTCAACCACAGCGTATGATTTTCACCATAAATTGCATATGCCACAACAAACAAAACCTAGCAACAAGGCTGAGTGAAGATGTGGCACCTGGTTATCTGCTAGGCTTTCTGATTGCTAAAATGACCTGCTCTCCTCATCAGCTGTCTTATACACCTCCTCAGATGGTGTCTCAGAAAATTTATCCATTACTACATCATCAACCATCTGGATCACGAGAATAGTCAAATTGATAAACACTGTAAGTCATTTAGTAAACACATCATACTACACACAGCTCATACCTACAAGGGAACTGTCTCAGATTAAAAATGAAAATCTATTTTAATTAACTGATACTTTTAGAGAAACCAGTCTTCAGTCTTACATTGCCATTCGTGCTCTATTTAGGATAACCTACTAGCATATTGCTTATTTCCTTTATTTTTGCCTTTCTAACTACTTCTTTGGTTTTGGCAATCCTGAAAAAGAGAGAGAGAGAGAGAGAGAGAGAGAGAGAGAGAGAGAGAGAGAGAGAGAGAGAGAGAGCACAGATGAAATGAAAACAAGTTTAACTGTTTTTAAAAGGTTTGGGAGTGGAAAAGAGAGTAAACCTAATGCATTAAATCTATTTTGGAGTTATTTTTGGATACTGTTTATCAGTATTATCCCTGAACCCAGTTTAAAATATATTCAAGCACACATGACAAAATAATTGGTCTATAATTCAAGAATCAATGTGAAATCATTTTTTAGAGGAAATTTTCATTATAGAGGAAAGAGGTAGTATTCTATCTTAACTCTTCCTTCTCCTTTGTAAGCCTAACCAGTAGCTTGGTGATTGTTGTATTGATGACAGTGCCATGCAATTAGCTGACTCATCTAATAAGGCTTCACAGCAGAGAAACATTGCCAGCTTTCTTCCCCCATTACTTGGACAGAGACTGAGTTGCAAACACTGATACACTATGGGACATCTGAGAATAAACTGTTGTCAGATTCACATCTAAAGATTAATCCCCCTCCTTCATTAATAAAAAATACTATTATATATGTTTAAATAGATATCTAAATTTGATAATTATTTTAAGTTTGCATAGATAGGATTCTTGTTTATCAGCCTATTGGCTAGTTATGGAATAAGACATCAAAGTGAAAATGGGTCAACCTGAGAAAGATCTTCTTGTGCATTGAGCTCAGAAGCAGCCAGTCATTTCATCTTTGCAAATGCATTGATACATGGAGGCGAGTCTTAAAACAACCAACTGAGTGAAGAATCCGTGGGGAGTGTAAGTTTTGACAAAGAAAGAAATGAGTCTATGTTTTAGGGAAACTAGGGACTGATGAAAGCCTCCTGGAAAGAAATCTGCTGTAGGGCTCTTAGTGATTCAAGGCCCAGGTGTCTGCTTTCAAAAATAGTTGGGAAATGGATCTTAATATCTAACGAGGAGAGAATACTTCAGGCAAAACAAACTGTTCATACACAAAAGGGTAAATAGGACTTCTAGGGCTGTGAAGCAGAGTGAATAGCTTCAAGATCAGTGGATATAAAATCCAGGAGAAAAGCCTTAACAGCAAAACAAAGATGTGTCTTCATCTCAGAAAGTAAAGACTAAGAAAGGCTTTGAGAAAGCCAGAGCAGGAGCACAGTAGAGTCAGGTGCATGTGACAACTTGAGGTTCCAGGAGTCTCCTCATTACTGGGAAACGATGCCAGTCAAGTGTGAAGGGCTGTCAAGATGTGGAAGGAAAACTCTTCAAGTGGATCTCAGCCTTCAGTTGGAATATCTTTGCTTAGCATCTCTGACAGACAGGAGGCACTGAGGGAATGATCCCAGACCACAGTAGTCAATTTCAGTATATATTGCAATCATTCTACCCTGTAAATTCTTTCATCTTTAAGCTTTGTCACACAAGTTGTGTTGTTTCTTTTGGTCATGTAGAAAAAGTTTCCTCTGAAATCCTCTATACATGCCTCAACAGATCTGAGATAAAAGGCAATCAACTTACAAAATTATCAAGACAGATAATAGACTGGGTATATCCTTAGAAGGTCATTCAAATGAAATGTTATTAATATGCTTAATTTTTCATCTTACATGGAATAATGATACTAGCTAAGGTTGATTTAGGGCTTACTCTATATTGGGTACTGTCCTAAGAGTTTCACATACATTATTGATCTAAGAAAGAAAGAAGGAAGGAAGGGAGGGAGGGAGGGAGGGAGGAAAGAAGGAAGGAAGGAAGGAAGGAAGGAAGGAAGGAAGGAAGGAAGGAAGGAAGGAAGGAAGGAAGGAAGGAAGGGAGAAAGAAAAAAACAACCCTATGCAACAGTTACTACTATGATCTCTATTTTATCAATGAATGAACAGAGATAGGCAGTCTGGCTCTAGGGACAGCACTCTTAGCAATATTATTGGTCAAGCTTCTGAAAACAAAACAAAACAAAACAAAACAACTTTTACTTACTAAAAACAGTAAGTTGAGCTGCTTACACAGGTAAAATTAAATTTCAAAAAATTAATCTCAATGTAAAATATTTTATGATTTAATATCTGAGCTATCTCTATTATTACTTAGAAGATTGTCATGATTTTTATCAGAAAAAAATAAGAGGCTAAAATTATATATATACTGGGGGTGCCAAAAAATGTGTACATATTTTAAGGGATGTTATCAATGTATTACTTTTCGAAGTTGAATTGAATTGCGGTAGCAATGTGTAGTATAGCATTCGCTCAAAAGATGGCATTAATCAAATGAATGCTAGCGTCACCATGCGACAGGCAGGAATATCAAAGAAAATGGTGGAAGCATGGTTGTTGTTTGAGCAGTGAGGAGCACAAGACCATTTTGAAGTGGTATTTGAAATTGTGAAAGTACAACAACAATGGAGGCGTGAATATGCAAGAGAACCTCCAACAATCCTAACAATTGCACGCATTCTTGGTAAGTCTGAGACACATGGTGCTGTGTGTGATGTGCACAAGGGAAGATCCGAGAGGCCTCGCACAGCAACAAGTCCTGCTTCTTCTGCTGTGGTGTTGGAACCATTTACACGCTCACCACAGAAGTCTAACAAACAGTGTTTGCTGTAATCAGAAGTGTCTGGATGCTGAAGGTAACTACTTTGAGCATCTCTTGTAATTACAGAAGTCAAATGTGACTTGTATTCATCTTTTGTTATCGGTATATTTTGAGTATTACAATTTTAATTAATACACTTTTTTTCCTTTTTTTAAATGTGTATACATTTTTTGGCACCGTGTGTGTATCACACATACACACAAGTGATATGTTTACAAGGGCAAAAACAGACAGAATATATTTTTACTACATGGCTACTAAATCTGAAAACACTAAAATGAGTAAGTTTTTTTAAATTAAAAGTATTGGGGTGACAATGGCTAATAAAATTACATAGGTTTCAAGTGTACAATTCTGTAATACATCATCTATATATCACATTGTGTGTTCACCACCCAGGGTCAGTTATCCTTCCATCAACATACATTGGATCTCCTTTACCCTCATCTACTACATCCCTTCCACCTTACTCTCTGGTAACCACTAATCTATTGTCTGTGTTTATGAGTTCTTGTTTCTTTGTCTTGTTCTTTTGTTGCTCTCAGTTTTATATCCCACATATGGTATCAGTCAAATCATATGGTTCTTGACTTTTTTGTCTGACTTATTTTGCTTAGCATAATAATCTCAAGATCCATCCATGTTGTTGCAAATGGCACTATTTCATCTCATGGCAGAGTAGTATTCCATTGTGTATATATACCACATCTTCTTTATCCAATCATCTATTGAAGGACACTGGTTGTTTCCATGGTTTGGCCAACATAAATAAAGCTGCAATGAACATTGGAGCACATATCTTTATGGATAAATGTTTTCCAGTTTTTGGGGTATATATCCAGGAAAGGGATTGCTGGGTCATATGATAATTCTGTTCTTAATTTTCTTGAGGAACATCCATACTGTCTTCCATAGTGGCTACACCAATCTGCATTCCTACCAACAGTGTATGAGGATTCCTTTTTCTCCACGGCCTCTCCATTTATTGTGTTGTTGATGATAGTCATTCTAACTGGTGTGAGGTGAGAGCTCACTGTGGTTTTTATTTGCATTTCTCTGATGATTAGTGATGTTGAGCATCTTTTCATGTGTCTATGGTCATCTGTATGTCCTCTTTGGAGAAATGTCTATTCAGGTGCTCTGCACTTTTTAAAATTGTATTGTTTGTTTTTTTTGTTGTTGTTGAGTTATAGGAGTTCCATATATATATATATATATATATATATATATATATATATATATATATATATATATATATATTGGATATTAGCCAATTGGATATTATATATATATTGGATTTTAGCCCCTAAAAGTGATTAACTTTTTGTTACAGGGGGAAAATAGCTTATTATGAATTCAATGCACAGCATTTTTTTCTGGTTTATATCTTTTCATTAGAGTGTGTTCAAACAGAATAAAGATGATAAAGTTGTCAGAAATAAATTGTTCATTCCCCCCCCCCCCCAAATATGTGATACAGAAACTACAGTTTTCAGATTGGTTTGAAATACAATCACTTGAGTTTATTTCTTCATTCCTTTTGACCAACTACTGAAGTCCTTGCTTGGGTCACAGGTGTTACCTTCACACTGTAAATATTAATCTCTATGAAGCCCCCACACCAAGTTCATTTTGATTATTACAATAAAACATAATGGTCCATTAAGTCCGTGGGGCAGATGTTACACTTAGTCATGATGTTTGTTCATTTACCTTGTCTTATTCCACAGAGAATTTGAAAACGAGTAAAAGATTATTTCTTCATCACAACAAATGAACACACTTTGCTTTGTCTAATGTTGTCTTTTTCTTTCTTTAAGCACAAAATGCTTGTATTTCTTGAATTACTTTTAAAGCAGCCATTATTTCTGGATTACGTTATTGAACTCTCAATCAATACAGAACGCTGTATTTAATTTTTTCAACCATTCTTCCTTCTTTAATTTGGTTCATTTATATCACCCTTTGGTTTTTATTATGTGGGAATTCCTGATTTCTGTATCAGAGGGAGAAAAACAAAGAACAAACAGGATATTCTGTATTTAAGATGGTGCAACTGTCTCTATGTTGCAAGAAGATGGGGTGGGTGGATGTGTGTGTGTGTGCGTGTGTGTGTGTGTTGGAAAACTATATATTGAGTTTAATTCCTAATTCTGTCACTGGCGAGGAACTCAAACTGTGGTTATACAATCACTCTACTTTGTATCATAGTACCCTCCCTCCAACAATTTGTTGTGTGGAGACCCAAAAGAAAATATGCTTGTAAGAGCATGGGATTTGGTGCCCAATTGACTTGGGGCAGATGATATCTGTGATATCTGTGAGCAATTTAGATGACTCAACTGGAAAACGGTAATAAAACCTTTCTCAGATTGTTGTATTAAATGAGATGATATATACAAAATAGCATATATTAACCAGGGCACAGTCATAATAATACCAAATATTTACTGAGAATCCTCTAGGTGCTAGGCTGTCTTAAGCATTTTACTTTTGTTACCTGAGTATCCCAGTAAATGTATATTATACATATTACTGATTGTTGTTATATTTTCATCCTATTGCTAGTTTTATTTTTATAAAGCTTTTCTTGGAAAAGATTGAAATAAACAAACAAAAAAAACTTAATGGAAGCCTTATTTCATTGACTAGCTACATTTGACTCGCTAATGCACCTCAGTATTTTGCCTTTCTCAAACTGGTGCTTAGGTTCTCCTCTCTGTTCCCTTCCTCTCAGCTGCCAAGGAATACAGCTGAAAAGCATAGTGCTAAATAATAGATAGACCTTGCTGTATCCTGAGTACACCCTAGTGACATAGATAAGAAGCAAATGCTACAAAGATATTAGTGCAAATACTACAAGTACAGTGTTCTAACTGTTTTTTACTGAAGACTTTTAAGCAGAAGCAGAGTTATATTTAGAGAATACCAAGGGTGAGAAATATTCACAGCACCAGTACTTGAGGATGAATATAGTTTTCTTGATATTTATAAAGCTGGTAAAGAAGCACCTCTTATTCTTGAAATAACTAGCTTCACATAATTGAAGCAAACCAAGATATGTATTAACAGCCATGACTTTTCCTTTGTAGACTCTTGGGATCAGCTTCATAAAATGGTCACTACTATAGTATGCCCTAGAATGCTATATCAGTAAATTATAACCTTTACATAAGAAACACAACATTGGGGAAAATGTAGAGTACTGAGATCTTAGAAATAACAAATACCAATAGTGCAACATTAGTATATATAACAACATGTCACAATAACTGGTAGGACTCTGACTTGCTTCCAAAAGTGTGCAATACATTTGTGTTTGAGGAACTGTAAGATTTTGGGAGGTGACTATAGAATTGACATTGTTTTGTATTAACAAATGATCTAAAATGATAATTTTGGTGATATTATTTATCAATAAGCACCTCCAAATTATATATATATATATATATATATATATATATATATATATATATATATATATATATGAAATCTATGAAATAGAAGATGTTGTGTCTCTGTAGTCTCAACCAGATAGAGTTTTCATATATTGTGTAATGTTATGAAATATGCAATCTTATTGCCAATACAAACCTACTCAATGAATCAAAAGAAAGTAATTAGCAGTATAAATTTAATTAACATTCTTATTATGTAGAGTGCATTATAATAGGAATTGTTGGCTGTACAATGCTGTATAGGCATGGTACCTTCACATCAAGCAACTTCAAGTCTAGATAGAGAAATAAGAGATACGTAAAAACTGGTAAAACATAGGTAGTAAATGTGATACAGGGCAAAGGGGAGGTAAAAGTAAAATGTTCAGAATGGGGTGTGATGACTTCTGTGTTGAGGAAACATCATTAGAATTGGATCTGAATGTTTTAATGATGACTGGCAACTTTAGAGAAAGGACACATCGTGGACAAAAAAAGAAGTGATTTTGTCTGCCAGAGAACAAGGTGTGGAGATAGATAAGTGCCCTGATAGCTATTCAATGTGGAGTTTGAACATTGAAGAATTGTTTTGTGTTATGTGAAAAAGTTAACATGGTACAAATTTTGTTTTAGGAAGAATGTTCTGGCAATGATGTGTAGAAGAGTTGAGTGGAAGGGAAGCAGAAATGGATGGATCATGTGATTGATTAATTCCAGCAGTGATCCAGACAGAACTGGTAAAGTGACAAGAGGAATGGGAGTGGAAATGGAGGCAAGGGATTGGAGTGACATGTTGTAGAAGAGTGGACAGAATGCAGCAACTGTTGTTTAAGACCTGTGATAAGTCTGAGATTTTATGTTACTTGCAAAGTAACAAGTTAGTCTGCCAGTTTCATGGATGCAGACCAAAGACACAGGCTTCCTGGGTCAGAGACAAATGACTTGATTACTCATGGTAATAGCAGTAGCCAGAGTATTATCATTTTCTTGAGCTGATTCCCCAAGACCCAATTCCTATAGGGAAGTTCTGGTGACACATATACAGCTAGTGAGTTGCATTATAGAAGAGGAATCTAGAGCTTAGGGAGCATGAATATTTTATCGTAGGCAGTAAACATATCTTTCCTTTGCTCTAGAAAGAGACATTTCTAACAAAGGGTATAAGCACACCTGCCCTTTGCTTTTGAAGAAGACAGTATTTCTATCCTCCAAGGCTGTTCATTGTACAAAAATAATTGAAATACAGCCTCAAACAAAAAGCAGTTAGTGTCTTGTTTGCAAAATGTGCAGAAATGTGAGACCCTTGGGTTTCCCAACACTGCTTGAACATGGGCAGGTAACACAGGACAAGGGGTAAAAACAATTAGGTTTTGAGTTTGACTGGGAAGATGGAGACTGTTATTATTAGCAATTGAGAAAAACAGAACCAAGTAAATGTTAGGGGTAAGTCATGTTTTGTTAGGCTGGGTACCCCATAAATATACATTGAAAATACGAGATGAGAGTCGAGACTTCAGAAATATCAATGTGTTTTGAATAACTACTCCACAGAAGTATTTGAGGAAGTGATCAGAATTCACAAAAGTGGAAGACAGACAGTGAAGGAAAGCAATATGGCATCACATGAAGAACCTTCTCAGTTAGGAAACAAGGCAAGAAAAAGAGGGAAAGCAAAGGCAAAGTAAAAGATGGAAGATGAAAAACAAAAAGCAACAATGTTTCAGAAGCTAAATGAGAAAGGCCTTTTATTAATGGATTGGTACTGTCAGTTTGAAGCACTGAAAAAAAAATGAAGAAGAGAACCACATATGTGCACTTACTTTCACTACTAAGCATTTTATGCATGGGGGATACATACATGTCTAATAAATGTTTAAGTTTGTTGAGTAGTCCAGAAGATGGAAGAAGTCAGATTTCAGGAAATAAAAGCAAGACCATTGTAGGCGATGATGGTGACAAAATTTTGAGTTATGAGTAGAGAAAATTGTTGGGATAATTAATTTTGAGGGTGACAGGATTTGTGATGAATAGGCTTGTCATTTTGGTGTTTCTTATTTATTTTGTTTTTCTTTTTAAAGAAATGGAGAAATTTGTTAATGATTTCAGTACAAGTAAAGTTTCGTGATACAATGCAGAGAGGGATTGACAAAGCATGATCACAACTAATGGGGAAAGGGACGAGTCAAGAACAAAGGTGATATTTACTTTGGAAGAGGCGGGACCCAGATGAAGGTTTTAGGAGTGGGAAAGGCAGGGGAAGAAACATATTTATTGAATAATCTTGTAGGTAGTAAATCATCCCATTATGTTGATGAGAAACATGAATGTTAGGCATTTTGCCTAAAGTCACAAAGATGATTAATAGTCAAACTCAGTTCAAAACAATATCAGTCTTATGCTAAAGATAAATTTTTAATTTCTGTGGTGGGGTTGTGGTCTTACGGGAAGTGGACAAGTTTTATAATGTATTCTCTGAAAAATAAGATAAAATATCAATTAGAAAGAAACAAAACAACTGCTGAGAAGCAAGGAGGGCTGAGTGGAATCTGGATATCATTGATTTTTAATTGAACCAATTAGCCCAAAATCTTGACTTTTCTTTAGCAGACAAAGGATTTAGCCTGTTTTCAATCTTTCACTCGCATCGAGTTTATTGTGAACTGTGTTACAGCAATAATGTAATAGTATTCAACAATAGATAAAGAAGGAAAAACAAACAAACAAAAAAAAACACTACTGCCTCAGAGAGCCCAACTGCCAGAGTTTTTCCTCTAGAGTGACTTTCCAGACCTTATAACTAGTTTGTAAACAAATAATCTGAGTGACTCAGTTATGTTAAAAGCCAACTCCAAAATGTATATATAATACCATATTTGTATAGAAAACCATCTTCTATTCAAATTCCTAAGACATACAATAAAAAGTTTTTAATAATTCTAAGTATTTGGAAGGAAGAAAAAAGTCACTTTGACATTTACAAAGGAGAATATGCATAATGTGTTTTAAAATGAAATAAAAATTGAAATATCTTTAATATTAAAAACAATTTGATATAAATCTATTTAGTTATTCTGAATGAATATGTTTGTTTTGTACCCTCCTTCCATACAAACTTTTACTGTTTGCTTACCCTCATCTTAGATTCCTCTTACGTTTGTTTAATTTTGATATCTCTGAATTTTAAGTCTGGGGACCTAGTCAATCTTCTGTAGCTCTAACTTTTCCATTTCTAGTATTCTTTTTTCAAGTTGTGGTTTTTCTATCCCATTTTTCACACCTCAAACCACATTTTGGTGTGGAGTACCCATGCATCCCATCTCTATGGAAACCAAGATGTGGGCAGCACAAAAATAATTTTATTAGAAAGTCCACTAGAGCAGAAGAGCCAATGCACGCAATTTACTTTCCTAGCAGACTCAGCAAATTTACCCCAGGAAAGAATGTCTGCCTCTGCTGAGTTTTTCTAGGCAAATGGAATATTTGAAAGCCACTGAATGTTCCAAACAAAACAAAACAAATGTCAGGCGGTAGAACTGTATTGGTGTTCTCATGGGCTTAGGCCTGAAAATAGCAAATTAGAGGTTCTCTGTGATTAATTGTGATTACAACATAACAATTCCTGCCCAGATCTGACAATCCAATCATTTAAACCTATGTTTTAGCATAACTATTGTCATAGCATAACTATTATCAAGTATAAACCAACTATTGCTTTAAAAGAAATTAAAAACAAATCTTTGTGTAAATGGATAAATGGTTCCTGCCCATCATTCCCTTTTCCCCTGGGATAGGGGACTTAGACACATTAAAGGTATTCATAGAGTCCTTGGAGCAGGTGTGCAAACCACAATGATCAACTAAATACATGTTTCCATCAAAAGAAAAATATAAACATGTTAATTCATGAAAAAGGTGGTATGCTATAATAGAGTATCACTGGTTGCAGAACTTGAAGCCACTTCCAATGTACTGATAAATTATAATTTGATAGATTATCTATATTTCATCTGAATACATATTAAATGAGACGTTCAGAACACCTATTCCCACACGTCACACACAAGTGTTGTAAACAAGTATCCAGTGAGGACCTAAATTTAAAAGCTCAGACCTTTAGTTTTATTTTCTTCACAGCCTAGCAGAGTATGTATTGAATGACTTAATACATTCATGAACAAGATTGACATGGGTTAGTTTTAATCACATGCAGACTAGAAATCATTTCCATACACTGTTTAAAGATGAACCTGCACATCCATTAACCCTAAATCTCTTTCTTAACTGATGTCCGGATTAGCTATGCAGCCTTGGCTGTTAAACTCTGCTCTCTCCTCTGGTCCTCTCTTTAAATGTCACAGCTATTTCTGGCAGGTGAGACAACTGTCGTGGTTAGTGCGAACACACACCACCATGGAGCACAAGGCACCTGAGAGAAAAGGCTGCCAAAATAGGGAAATAACTCAGGAAGAAAGGACAGGGAGTGGAAAATAGAACATTTAAGCATTTTTTTCTATTTATACTCTAATTTATAGGTCAGGCATTAAAAAAAAAAAATATGTATAGGGTGTTTAGAAACTAGAGTGTTGCCTCTGGCTGTAGTTAACACTGTGACCACTTAGTACAAAGCAGTGTCCTCCCGTGGTCTCGCAATTTAAAATTGAAAGCTCAGCTCTAAGGACTAAGGATGGTTTGTACATTCTTGAGACACACCAAGGAGATAAGAGTTTACCATTTTCAGAAAACACTGACATTATCCAAATGAGAGAGAGAGAGCTAAAGGGAAGATTTTTTTTTTTAAAAGATATAGAAAGATCATGATGGCAAGTTGGTTTTTAACAAAAACAAAATACTTGTATGCCGTTTCTGACACTGAATTTATGAAGGCCAGAAACTCACCCAAAGACTTAAACTTTTATTTATTTATTTATTTACTTACTTATCTGTTGCAGTGGGAAAAAAACGAGTATTACGTGCACTATTAATTGGGAAATTAAGCAAAAGAGAAGTTTTGCTTATGGGTGGTTTTAATGTTCATGAATATGATGCTTCAGCATTTTCTCCAATGTTTCCCCTGCAAGGCCACTAATTAATGATCATTTTCACAAACGGAACATATCATTGTCTGATCCGATTTTTTTCTTTGCCAACAGTTAATACTTCTTATTTTGAATGTTTTATTATTCCACTCCATTTTCTTTATTTCTACCCAAGAATTTGTTGATTGTTTTTTCATTCAGTCCTCTTATTCTCAGTAAGGGACTTTGAATAGTCTGGTTTACGGTATTGAAATCCTCCAACTGTGAATCAATAATGTCTTCATTTCCAGGGATCCATGTGACATTAAGCTGACTTTGTGAAGCACAAACATCAACATGAAAGAAAAGATTTTCAAAATAATGTGCCCTAATCAAACTGAGAGGTCAAATTTTGCAGGGTATTTTGTGTCTTGAAAATTTTCCTGCTGTAATTATCTGAAGCTCTTGGCTAGATAATTATTAAGAGACTCTTGCAATTGTCCCTTTTCCCTACATAGATTGCCACGTTAATTAAGAGAAGATCATTGGAGATGGGTTGCTGTTCCGCATCTTTAAGTAGTTTCAGTTCTTCATTTTCAAAAGAGAAAAAGTGCATGGAGAAAACGGTTGCTTTTTAGCCAAATTTCCTGAAATACAAATATTCTCCAAAAGGTCTCTGGCATGTGCCTTAATCTTATTTCTGCACATTTTTTAAAAGGAGTTCATAATGAATTTTGCATATATTTTATAACCAGTAATGTACTTATCTGATTTCAGTTGATCTAGTAAACAAATATAAAGCAGGTGCTTGCTGTCACCAAGACGCTAGAAATAAAGTTATATTTACACTATATTTCACTCACAGCTTAGTGAGACAAGAAGCAAACTGATAACTGATTAGTCTGAGAGCATTACAAACCTACTTAGAAGTGCCTTCCCAGGTTAATGAGGTGAGGGGACAAGTAGGTTCCTGGCTATAGGAGTGCCAACTAATATATCGACTCCTAGACTTTGGAGTACGTCTTATTACATTGTGCTGTGTTAAAATAAAAACACAAACAAAAGCAAGCAAACGAAGCAACAGGAACTGCTTCAGTTTCCTCCTCTGTTTCCTTAAGTACATTTTTCTAAGATCAACCTACATGCCCACTGGGAAAGAAGGGATATGAGAGGACCCTAAAGTTATAGTCAAAGGGTGACCGAAAGGTTTTCATCACAACCCTATCCTTAGATCCTAGAACAGTGCACACACCTAGTCCTTGCTTTGTACATATTCATCAAATGACTACAACTCTTTTATAAATTCTTCCATGATACTCTTCATCGCAGCTAATCTCTCTCCTATGTGCTCCCCTAAACATTCACCCCCATGAGTCTACTTCAGTATAAAGTACTGTGTTTTGAGATTACTGGTGTCGGTGAATGTCCTCTACTGGGTTGTGAGTTCCTACAATACTAATTTTCTACAGTTCTTTGTCTAGTGTCTAGCAAATAATGCCGAGTCAAACAAACAAACAAACAAACAAGAACAAATAAATGTATACGAGACACCAGTGGAGAAAACAGAAAATCAAGAGTTACCAAAAAATTAATTCAATTGAATTGTTTTTAAATAGGAATCCCCCAGTGATTTATAGCAGAAACTAGGATTCAGTTCTAAGTAAAAAAAAGGTACGATTGCCCCATGAAGATATCACAATTTGTTATATAGAAGGTAAAAATGCTTGATTTTAAATTTTTATATCACATTAAAAAAAAATCGTTTGCCTTTTCTGTATAGCTATAGAGCATTAAGACCAATATACATGGGCATCACCTGGGATACTCATTATAAATGTAGATTTCCAGGCTTTGTCCCTTAACTACTTAATCAGAATCCTGGGCCAAACCAACAGGAATTTTAATTTTAAAAATAAGCTCTTCATGTGATTTGTAGAGATTAAAAGTGACTATTTTTTTGTATCTGTTGTTGCAAAATTATACATATGCAATGGCTCGTAAATCTCCTTTTTCTGAGAAAAGAACCTTTTCTCTGGAGGAAATAAAAAAGTAACCAGCTTTCCTGAGAGCATACACTTTTAGAAAAGCCCTGATCCCTATATAACACTATCATCCAAGGCAGTGAGACTGACCTCCACCCCTAAACCTTACTCCATTGCAAAAGAAAGTCCCAAATCCCAAATACAGTCAATCCATTTCCTGTTCTAGGTGTTATCTAGAGAACTCTAACAGCAGCTTAGAAACCTGGATAAAAAAGGGATGCACAGAACTTAAAGTACTTCATTAAAAAAGAGTGGTCTTTCAGAATTACAAAAAGTGAATGAGTATAAACGATGTTTAAATCTAAAGTGTCTTGACTATAAAGTGAAACTACAGGCTAGATAATAATAGTAGCTAATCATTTTTGAAGATTTACTACTTTTTAGATACTCATTAGGGAGCTTTACCATAACCTTAAGCGGTAGGTACTAGGATGATATCCGCTCTTATAAGCATAATTTATTTACCCCAATTTTCTCAGCTTGTCGCAAATGGAACCAAGAAGCTTGGCTCCAGAAGCTATACTCTGAACTACCAGGCCATGTCACCTCTTAAAGCACATGTAGATGTGTGTGGGTGTCTTTTTAGGCACATATGAATACCGTAGTGCTATTTATGTTGAAAATGTCTGCCAATGTTTATCTTCATGGTTGGGATTTCAAGCAAATGAAAAAAAATATTTTATCTTCTAAACCATTAAAATTTTAGTGGAATTCATTAAAGGTCTGCATCCCTGTGTATTTCAGTAGTACATTTAAAGTGTAACAGTTAGGTGAGTATTTTTAACAAGTGTTTGATTTGAATACAAACATAAGATATACTGAAGAAAAAACACTTTCTCCATTTAACATCTATTCATAAGTCTCTAGTTCCCTTTGGATTTGACTTTAAATCTTGCCACATTTTCCAGAAATTAATATCTTCTGACTTCTATTAAAGGGTTTAGAAAAAGGATTGACTACAATGCAAGTGATTGTTATAATACTGTTTCATTCTCCCATTCTCTCCCTTTAGAGCATACCATTTGCTCTAAAATCAGTAAATAACAGTCTCTCAGTATGTTTCGTTTGGTTAATATACATATATACATACGTAAATACTTTGTATACACACACATCATGGAATAGAATGCTTCCTTGGAGGTGGTTTTGGGGACCTGTGATGTCTCTATTGTTATTTAAAATTTTCATAACACAATCACGAGAATATTTTTTAAAAATTGGGATAAAGAGGATTACTACTTGTTCTATAAGTGTTATTTTTAACAGGCTTATCCAATGATTATTACATTATCTAAGAGAGAACATCTGAATTAGACTTTGCTATTAATTACTTGATTAAAGCTCAAATACCTTGAAGCAGTATGTTAAATGGTAGATTTTTCACCAGGAGAAAGTGTAATTCCAAAGGTTACTTACAGTCATTGAACAGTAAAATGTTAGCCAGTTTTGTATCTATTAGCCATTTTATTAGAATTTCTTTGACTCACTGTTTCTATAAATCTTTATTCCTCAAATTCTTCTTTGAAGTTTACCGGTTTCCACATTAATTAATTGAATAAAATCTTTGATATATATTCATTTTATTTCTGTGTGGAAGTCATAAGTGTTTACTTTTTGAAAGCTATACTTTAACACTGTAGAAATCTTTTACTTATTTTGTAGGTTGAACTAAAACATTGTTAAATCATATTTTCTAAATTTAGTTTTAACATTCCATACAATTTTAGATTGTTTAAAATCTCAGAAAATGTTTTAGGCTCATATTTATAGTCTTCCTAAGTAGTATACTCTGTTACCTAAATTAGGAAAGTAAACTTCTCTGGAAGCTTTCATACTTAAAGGTAAATACATAAAACAGTAAGAACTATTTTGCAGATCTCTAAGCCACACTCAATATAATGACTCCTGAATAGGAAACTCAACAAGAAGATGAGGTGCATTTTTTTAAAAACATATCTCCCATGGGATGTTTCTGTTAATTATTTGTGTAAATTATATTGTCTCTGCATTCCCCTTATTATTTGAAGTGCACTATACTTTGGCGTTTCAGACAAAGCATGTATCTTAATCCAAGCATCTTTTCTGAAGAGCACAGGATAGTATGCCAAAACATGAACAAGAACAATGGCTACCCATCTAATCAAGTGCCCTTGGAAAGAGAAAAGTCAGAGGATCTAAAGCAGGGGAGTCTGACCATTGAGCAATCCCTTGAGAAATGGTTGCCCCATTTGCTTTTTCAAAATCTCTCCACACAGAGCATCTGTCCACTCTCCTATAGAGATGAAGTTAACTCCCCCAGATAATTACTCTCTCCCTTCACTCCCCAGTCTACATACAAACCCAGAGAGATTAATTAACACTTGTTCCAGGAAAAAGCACAGACAATAGCATCCGACACTAGAATAGTCCTTTGTGAATAAATACAAAACTTATGGAGGGGGAGGGAGGTATTCTGAGAGAGGGAGAAAAGCATTGAAATTTTACCACTTAAAGCCAAAAGAAATTGGTATATGTGGTAACAGTATGAACAAAACAATGACATTTTGTATTCAGTGTCTACTGTATTCGTGGCAATGGTCTGTTATCTTAAGAAGCTTACATAAATTGAAAAATTATGCCTAAAACATCTAATATATATATCATGCTCTGGGAATCTGAGGACCATTAACAAATGGATGTTTGTGATGCTACAGGCAGACACATAAAGGCACAAATAGAAAGGGATTCCTTTTGTATATAGTATGAATCAGTTTATATAACTTATAAATATTTGTTTTTTCAAAAGAAAATACAGTCAGATTTCAAATCTCTCTACTCTGGGATGGACAATTGACAATATAAATCAAAGTTTCCTTTTTTTTCTTCCTTGCTTTCTATGAAAGAAAATACTTCTGAGAACTTGGCTGAATCTGATCCCATTTCAATAAGTAAATTCTACATTCACTTTTGAGTGATGACTTTGGAAGCTGTTCAGACCTACCAGTTACAATCTTTATAGAGTTACTTTCTTCAAATAAACTAAATATTTCATGGACTTTTTCTAGCAATTTCTTTTCACAGCATTTCGGGAGGATTAAAAATAGGCATGCATCATTTCAATAGGTATTGAGATATTTCCCGTTAGTGAGCTGCATTCATGCAATAAATCCTGAGGTTAGCAATAGTCCCCAATAAACCCTGATATTCATAAACTCATGCACACTCACATTTATATTAAAATTTAAAATAATGTTTTTACATTGTGAAAATGGATATAGAAGCATTTTGTGACCAAAATCATCGCCACAGTACCATTGTTGACTTTTTTGGGGATTTGTTTCTTACACATTTTTGGTTACAAATCGTAATACAAATAGGACAACGTTAATCCCCATCACATAAAATTTCAATGCCTTCCCAGAAGCCTATACATAAATGCCAACTTCTTAATAATTTATAATCTGGAATAGTTTCTCAGCATCTACAGCCTCTGTCTCTGCCTCTCTCTGTGTCACTCACCATATTCTAGCTACTCTGGCCTTTTTCATGCCATCAAAAACACCAAGCTCTCCCATCCTCAGGGCCTTCCCATGTGAGCTTGTTCCACCTGGGATACTTCTGCTCTACATCCTAATCACCCTGTCCCCCACATTCTCTCTCATCACATGGTTGGCCCCTCAGGATCTCAATTTAAATGTCACTTTCCTGTATAAACGTTCCATAAATTGGATTGTCTGACTGGATCTAAATGGCTAACGGGTTTTTGTTCTCATTATATGCTCTCTGTGTTTCTATTTTATGATGCATTATTTGGAAATAAAATGACAGGGAAGTGGTCTTAGAAGAGTATAGTACTGGTGTAGAGGTATGAGAGGGGAAATAAAGTCTGTTCCCCAGCCTGGCTCCAGACATCTTAAGAGGGGGTGAAGAGCAGGTGAGGGGAGGGAAAGAGAGAACTGCAGCAAATGCTGAAGGCACTGTTTTGATTGAAGTAATTGGAATACTCAGGGCACAAGAAGCAAGGTCACTGGCAAGGGTGGCATTGACATGATTCCTCCCTTAGTAACTCGAGGGCAGCAAATTTCAAAAAGGAAGCAGAGGAAAGTGAACAGACTTGTTCTTGAGAACATGTGAGATACCCGTGGAGATTGTAATACATCGCTGGGAGACTGAGGGGAGGCTTAGACCCTGCAGATGGAGTTCTGCAATGGAAAGGAATCGTGTCTATCCTCAGGCTGGCAGGTGTGAAGATAGTTGGGTTAAGTAATGATCCCTGGGATGTCACGGTCAGTGATTATCAGCAGTTATAGATCTGTCTCTATATTAAACCGGATAACAGCATCCAGGGATTATCAAAAGCCATGAATCCATCCCAGTGTCTTGTCAAATACACAGGTAACACTTTTCCCTTTCTTTGTAGCTTCTTAATGGATACTGGCAAGCTGTCAAATAGACAAACAAGGAAGTGGAGATAAATGATGCTCCCCATATTTAAGGTGAGTCATCAGTTAGATTTAGTATCGTCAGGTAATTTTATCTATTGTCTGACTAGCTTTATTTTTGCACGGCCATAAATCTAGCTGTAATGGGTCTCTAATTCCAATGATTTAATACATTTAAGCATTTCATTTGATTCTCAACCGTGAAAAACTGCAACTGATTTGACAATACTAATATGTTCTCACTTGCATGCATATGATGTTGTCAGTACAACATGTGCTTTCAGTATCTGGTTTTTAACTTGTGATATTGATGGAATATCACAAACTATCTTATCTCTCTCCTAATCCTCTAGGGGTTTTAGGATACATTTTAGAGGCAAGTGAATATGGTAGAGTCTGTAGCCAGCGATTAGATTTGCCCCAATATGAAACAAATTAGCTGTGTGGAAATTGAACAGAGCATAGGAACAATTATTTTTAAATAAATCTAACTACTTCAAACATGACCTCAGTCAATGAAGAAATTATATATATTCTTAACTGATAATACAGATTATTTTTAACTGGGATGTAACAGGCAAATTACTATTTTAATCACTACGATCACCATTTAAAACAGATTGGTAAACATTTACTTTTTAATCTGGAAACAAGTTAAAGCAAATTATGTTCTATATTTAAATCGCATTTAACATGTTTTAAAATAAATAATTTTTTTAAATTAAAAAACGTATTTGATATTCGTGGGCATTCCTGCATATGATCAAGATTTTCACTTTTCCAGGGATTTTTATTCCCTCACAGATCAAAATATCAAGGTTTTGTAAGGTTTTATCAAGTACTAATTTAACATCTAAGTTCTTATTAATTAACTTGTAAAGGTTATAATAATGAGATTCAAAGGAAGAGGCATCATCTGTGGACAGCTCCATTTCCAGATTCCAAGAAAACTATGAAAACATTTATAGCACTGAGAATGAATCAGACCAGTACGTGAAGTCACTTTGGTGGCCATATTGTGTAGCAGTGGGGGGCTTAGAGTAATTAGGTTCAGTCATCCATTTCATCTCCAATTGGAGCTCCAGCAACTGCAATTTATGGGTATTATGATACATTTCAAAAACTATGCAGTATTTGTGGACCCATATTAAAAATTATTCACTGGAACTAAAAAGTCACCCATTCTGAAAATAAAAAGACGCAGACATACAAATGAAAAAGAAATTAATTTGGAAGATTCTGAATGCCTGCTTGCAATATAGTTATTATAAAATGCAAATAGAAAATGAACTCAGCATATATTTGTGAGCATCATATTTTCATTTCATCAGTTCTTCCAAGACAAATGTATGAATTAACCTCCACAATGTACACTCTATATGACTTCAGGGTAAAATTTTTATAATTCTCAGCATGTGAAAAGTATGAACTTACTTTTCATAAGTTTAAATTATTAAATATATTTAATAGAAAAGGAAATATTACTTTACCAATAGTTTGAAATCTTAAATACATCTATGACTTCAAAATATACAATGTGAATCTGTCCTGAAAAATTATTTAAGTGTAAATTTCCTCCTAAATGCTTTGTGAGACTTAAGATAAAATATAGTCCTTCAGGGATCCTGACAAAAGGGGATAGAAAAGAAGCAAAGATGTTTATACAGTTCAGAGAACATTGAAAGAAGGCATTTGTCATATATTCCTTATATTTTTAAAGAGCAAATGATAGATAGGTTTCTAAGGAGCCTGAAAAATTGCTAAAATAAATGTTTGAATATAAATGTGGGATGTAGGATTCACTACCCTATTTTTAATTTAATATTTTCAAAGGCAAATTAAAAGCAATTATAGTTGTTTTAAAAGTGCTCAACTATAAATGAATATTATAGGAAACCTAGATGTATAAGAATAATTCATGTTAAACACTCTAGATGACATGCAATATAAAAATAAGTATGTTTACCAGTTATGCATTTGTTTTTGTTTTAAGTGGGTTTGTCTGGAATTTTTAATACCTTTACCCCTTTTGACTGTTTTATCTGAACATTCAGCAAACGGGTAAGCAAAAACTTAAGTGGAATAACTGGAAAGAACCATTAAATAAATCAGTATCCTTTAACCCAAACAACAGTAACGTGAGATAGGAATTTTCAGCATTATTTGGACTTATAAACTGTCTCATATTCTAATAATAAACATAATGGTTTATTCAAATAATTGGGGCTGTCATCCTTAGAGGCTATTAGCAACTCAAAATAGTGAATTACACCCAAATAAAGAGTGCTTTTGTATAGACATTTGTTCTTTTTGCTAGTCACTTATTCTCCAAATTCTTTTAGGCACCAGTTATAAAGATGGCCATATAATAAAGAGAGACAGGTAGTCATTCATTAAAATCAGGTGTCTAATGCCACAAAAATACTTTTTTGTTGAGGCTAAGTTACTCTGGACTAGACAAATATATAGTTGGCTCTCTGTATCCAAGAGTCTGCATGCACAGCATCAACCAACCACAAATCAATAATATTCAGAAAAATTGCAATTAGAAAGTGGTTATGCTTTCTAACATTTTGTGTTGAAAATCATGTGTTGGTTATCTTTGAGAAAATGTGCATATGTGAAAAATCTCATTCCTCAGTAGTGTCAGGTAAATCATCCTAACTTCTATTACTTGCTGTATCAGTTATTCAAGATCGGCCAAGTCAAAAATTCAGTGAAATAGTATCTATTATACATTGCAAAATAATTTGACAGTGTGTAGCAAGATCTATGGTAAGACCCATTGAACCTCTATATTAAGAAAATAAAATTAAATATGGGGGGAAACATTGTGAGTAATTCACTGCTGCAACAAGACGACATACAGATGGCCAACAGACATATGCAAAGATGCTCAGCATCGCTAATCATCAGAGAAATGCAAATCAAAACCACAGTGAGATATCACCTCACACCTGTCAGAATGGCTATCAGTAAATCAACAAGTGTTGTTGAGGATTCAGAGAAAAGGGAACACTTGAGCACTGTTGGTGGGACTGCAAACTGGCGTGGCCCCTATGGAAAAACAGAATGGAATTCCTCAAAAAATTTAAAATAGATCTAGCATACAGCCTAGCAATTCCACTTCTGGGTATTTATCCAGAGGAAGCAAAAACACTAATTTGCAATGATATATGCACCCCTTTGTTCATTGCAACATTGTTTACAAAAGCCAAGCTATGGAATCAACCTAGGTGTCGAGTAAATGAATGGATAATGAAGATGTAGTATATACAGAGGGTGCCAAAAAACTGTATACACATTTTAAGAAAGGAAAAAACTGTATTAAAATTGTAATACTTAATATATACCGATAAAAAAAGACGAATGCAAGTCACTTTTGACTTCTGCAATTACAAGAGGTGCTCAAAGTGGTTACCATCAGTATAATTTTAATACATTTTTTTCCTTTCTTAAAATGTGTATGCATTTGTTTTTTTTTTGTTTGTTTGTTTTTTTGAACCCTCTGTATATACAATGGAGTATTATGAAGCAATAAAAAACATAAAACCTTGCCATTTGTGACAACAAGGATGGATCTAGAGCATATTGCTAAGTGAAATAAGTCAGGCAGAGAAAGATAAATACTATATGGTTTCTCTTATAGGTGAAATCTAAAAAGAAAACAAAAAAACACCAAACAGATTGAGAAACAGAGACCAAAGGGATGGTTACCAGAAGGGAGGGCATGGGGGGAATGGCTGAAAAGGGGAAGAGGAATACAGTCAATAATATGGTGACAAGTTTGTGCAGTCACAGGTGGTTACTAGAATTAGTGGGGTGCTCGCATTGTAAGGTATAAAAATGTAGAATCACCATATTATATACTTGAAATTCATATAACCAATAGAAGATTATATACCAACTATACTTAAATAAAAAATGCAAAGAATCCAAATAACAATAAAAAAACAATTAAATATTTAAATATTTAAAAAATATTCAGAAAGACAAAAGTTACATTGTTGCTCATGTGCGCTATGTAGTTAGGCCTGTGGTGGTTGCATCTGCACTGAACACGTATAGACATTTTTCTTTTTGTCATTACTCCCTAAATAACAAAGCATAACAATTTACATAGGACTTACATTGTATTAGGTATTGTAAGTAATCTAGTGATGATTTAAAGTGTACAGGAGGACGTGCATAGGTTATATACTCATACGCAAACACTAAAACATTTTATATAAGGGACTTGAGTGAGCATCTGCGAATTTTGGTATCTGCTGGGGTCCTGGAACCAATCCCTGATGAGGGACAACTGTCTTTCTTCTGGGAACCTTTTCAGTCTATAGTCCTTAAATATTTCATACACATTTATACTAGGGGTTTGGTTTATTACTTCTTTGCACCCCCAGTCTCTTAAACACAAGTATACACACTTGCAGCAATAGCTGTACATAGGACATTTCTGATGGAATGAGAAAGATTAAAATATTAAAAAATAGGTGTTTATTTCAGAGATGTTGAAATGGTTTATAAAAATCCTATGATTATAAGGAATACATATATAACGCAATATATCAGCAAAGAACTGTTACCTTAAGCAAAAATGTGTGTGTTTTGAGAGGTTGGAATTTACTGTTCTGTGTAATTTTTTAAGGTGTGCTTAACTTACAACTGACAGCTTGGGTTGAAATAGCCTTTAAAACAATGTCAGTTTTAATGCAATGAATCCTGACATGGAAATTCTTGGAGCTGCCCAGGGTACCTTTTATAGTAAAAAATGTTTATGGGAGGAAAGGAAGATTTGAAATTTAGGTATTAGAATAATCACCATAGCAAACACTTAAACAGTGGAGTTCAAAATTGAATTTGTCAATTCTATTAGTATCAAGCATTATAAAACATAAAGTGAAATAAATGTTACATAATTTTAAAACTGCAATCAATCTTATTTCAGAAAACTGCTAATTTCCTAACATATGCATAGTTTTCAGTGTCTTTGAAACTGTAAACCCTGCCAGTGTGACTAGCAGATGATGAACAGATGGCCTGTGTGATATTATCAATTTTATAGTCAGAAATCAAAGTCTTTTTTTCACTTTATAAGCTGTTTGGGAAGAAGGTGGATGGGAAGGCGAGTGTGTGCACGTGCGTGTGTGCGCGAGCAACGGAGAGTAAGAGATTAACTCGTAAACCATTATCTGGTGCAAAAACAGACATTTACTGTCATCTATGAGGAGATGGTTCAATAATAGCTAAGCATTCATATAAATCTTCAGGGACCCAGATTCTCTCAAGTGTGACAGAACATTCCTCTTCACTGCCAGCACTCCCATTTAAAAATACCTCATTTGGCAAATGGCTGTGGTGTTTTGAGTTCTTTTCAGTGACAGGTTTGTTTTCAATCTGATTAACATTATCTGAGAACTAAAAAATGACCTTCGATTAAAACCCCTTCTAAATTTTGTCTGTGTGAGCCCCACCATGGTTGGTGTTTAGCTATACTTTAAGAATGATCTTTAAAACGTTCAAAAAGGATGATGAAAGAGATGTCTGGGAAGCCATGGAAAATAACCAGTGTGCAGTGCTGTTCTGTGCACCACCAGTAATACTATATAAGAGGGCAAAATATTATCCCTGAACAAGAATATTATCTAACCACCAGAATCCAAGTGGCTTCAGCTAAATGGACAATGCATGAAACAGATTTGTGGTGAAAAAGTGTGATGCTCCAGTGCATAAATCTAAGGTTCTCACTCCCTGTCCACCATCTAATCTATTTGACACCTGGCCTTTTTATAACACAGTATGTGAACAATGTTTCCGTTACAGAACTTGGAGGCATACATTACACATTTCTCTAATTGTGTTTGTGTAATCACAAACCAACGGACAAACGCTTCACTGGGCTACGCTAACTTCTGCCTACACATCCACATTGGTTTTGTGAGTTTTGGAGTAATTTACATTGGGCATGGCTCCCTCATTTAAGGCCCCTGGGAATAAATAATGCTGAATTAATGGGGGCTTTTTACACTTCACATAGAGTAAGGAAATCTAATCAATAATCCTT
Organism: Rhinolophus sinicus; assembly: GCF_057876585.1. Classification (NCBI taxonomy): domain Eukaryota; kingdom Metazoa; phylum Chordata; class Mammalia; order Chiroptera; family Rhinolophidae; genus Rhinolophus; species Rhinolophus sinicus. The sequence goes on from NC_142501.1 coordinate 170,923,284, forward strand.
CATTTGAGGAATCCATTTAGAATTGATTATAGAAAAAAGGCAGGTTATTTCTCTACCTTTTTTTTTTTTATGACAGGGAACAGACAAAGGTAATATTCACACAGAGAGAACAATCTAAATTGTAGACACATTTATTTATGTTTCCAGACCTGTGGCCAAAATCATTCTTTTAAAAAATGCTTTCATTTATGATACTGTACCTCTTTGCTATACATAGCAGGATATTTCTGTACACGTATAATATCATTTTCATTATTTATAGTTCCATATATCTCCCATTTAATTTATCCTTTTAACACTATTTTATTTATTTGCTAATGTTTTGAGATGGTTATTTTATTGTTCTAAACAAAAGGTGTACGTAAAAATCTATTAGCATTAGGCAGGAAATAGTTAAGAGATTTTATGTGAAGAAAGCTAGAGGTTTACAACAAATTACAAGCTCTTTAAACTTGACTTTGATCTGAGCCAGCTTTAGGAGGCTAAGGAGAAGGCTGTTTGAAGTGAAGAGAGAACAAATATATGGGTCAGTAGGTTGCCTGGTGGGTTATTCTTTCTCATGGCACTTTACCTAGAATTTTTGCCTTTCCTCATAAAGCCATAATAACTGACAAACACCATGAAGCTAGGTAGGCATAGCCAATAACTATCTTAAGAGCCAGTTGGTATGAGTTACATGAAAAGAGGACTAGAAGTGTTATCTGAACAGTGTGATCAGAGTGGCTAGGAATGAGAGTGGAAAGTAGACTAGATGTGTGTCTAGATATGGTTTGGAACAAAAGAACAAGTATTAGAGGCATTCCTAAAATGACATCTACTATTTAGAAACTGGGTCAAGAAGCCTATAATTACATATCTGCTATATTTACATAGTGCTCATTCATCAGCGAGCACTTCCAAGAAAAGAGATGACAGTGCATAAAAAATAAATTCCATTTTTTTCTCAACCCCAAAGTACCTAAAACTTGGCATGAGATATTTTCTAGTTAAAAGCAATTATATATTCTAACATCAGCTTTAATTTCTCAAAAATCCATTTTCTCCTACAATAAAGTAACAAAGCCATTTGTATTTCATGCACATTTGTTACATCTTATTCTTTGATTTTCATTTAGATAAATAGGCCTTTATACCCCAGGTGCTGCAGGAAATCCCAAAGCTAAGAAAATCACTAATGAGACTAGAAGGAATTACCCATCATGAAAGCTGAAGCATGAATCTACTATGCAACATTGCTCAGAGTTCATGTAACAGTGTTATCAGTGTAGTAAGCAGCTGTTGCATGAGCTTTATTAGAGCTTGAGTTTCACATCCTAAATCTGAAATATCTATTTTTAATCAAGGCGATAACTTTATGTTTTGCAAAAAAAGGTCCTCAAATGTCATTTTTTAAAATGAATTAACCCTCGGTCTTTCTTCAGACCTTTTCTCTTCTTTCTGTTCTTATTATTTCCAATAATATTTCAAGCATAAGCCTACAGAACAGTATAAACTCTAAGTACAATGCCTCATTCATCTTAGGCACTCAACAAATATTTGTTCAATAAATAAGTTTGAATGGGAAATCATACTGAATTTAAAATGGGTTTAGTAAATTAATCTCTAAATTAGCTAAATTATGGAGGGTTAAGCATGTTGATATATTTTCACTAAATTTCTCATTATTCATTAGGAAAGGTGATGGTGGAGAGTCATATAGTTGATAGATGTATTATCTCTAGCTTTCAGTATACCAGAGAACACGAATTCTTGTAACATGTAACTTACAATATAAGTTCTGTGATTTTTAAAGCTGTAACACTTTTGACTAGTCTTTTAAGGAATTTCAGATCAATATTTGCTTTCCATAAGGAAAAGCCTATTAATGTACAAAATAATGAAATTTAATACAACATAAATCAGATGTACTACTCTTGCAAGAAACCTGTAAGAATGAAGTCATGAATATAGATAGCAGCAGACCCAAACAAATGACTACATCTTTCAATAAAGCTTATAGGTACCCAAAGACTTCAAAATTCCACTATGTAAAATCAAATGAAAAATGACAAAAGAACCAAAGATATGGCTAGTAATTACATTGCTGCCTAACTACAAACTATTTATTTTAAAAGTTGTGCTGAAACCAGTATGTTATCTCTTTTAACCTTAGCTAAAGATTATTTATATACACACCTTACTATGGAGAGTTATCTTAAACAAGATCTTATCCTTGAGGAAAAAGGAAATGGAAAGATATGAAAGTTCTCACTTATTTCTAATCCCAACAGATATTATTTCATTGATATTCAATTTCTGTATAAATTCAAGCAGAATGTGAACATTTATCATAGCTCAGTTTTACTGAAAATCAAATTGCGCAGATCATTTTCGGGCTATGCAGTTCCCAGCTATATTGTACTGTTAATTGACTGACATCATCAAGTATCATTTTAAAATGACGAGGTTAAACGTACTAGTTGAAGGCTTGCTTGGACATTAATAAATCATGTACTTGATCTCTAAAGAGGTGTAATTCGTCTCTTAATAAGCTTTATTCTTATGTTATCTGTACAAATTTGGAACCTATTATTTTTTAATTTGCAAACTTTTATTTCCTATTGGAAACTTAAGCTACAATTGCAATAATTAAATGATGATTTGAAATGCAATACTACCTATGGTTGCCTCTTACCTTTTGGGTTTTTTCCAGACTTTTTTTTAGGGATGATACTTATTTGGAAACCAGATGTTACAATTGTCCTAATTTTTTTAAGCCCTAAATTTCTCATTTCCATTTTAGCAAAAGAGGCCAAAAAACAAAAACAAAACAAAACATGAATAACCTTTTGGTCTTTCCCCCATACCAATTCCCAGACTGGCCTCAGTCTTCCTGCCATTGAAGGTTTACATTTTGCCGTCATCCTTTATTCTTCCATTACTATCTTTTTCAAGATTATTCTATAACCTCATTTTATCGTTATATTTCTGTCAGAATATGTGGATATTCTGGATATCATGGATATAAAGTCAATAATCTTCCATTTATAATAAATAACCACCACTGAATTTGCAGTTGTTATGCTAAACCCCTATTTAGCCCTTAGCAAGTGTACTATGCTAAACACTTCATTTAAATCATATGAAGTAGGGGTAACTTTTATTCTCATCTCACACAAGAAGAATTGAGGCACATAACGATTAAGACATCTTGCCCAAGGTCTCATAGTTGGCAAATGGGTTGACAGCAAAGATCTAGCTCTCAGTCACTATATTATAAGGCTTCCTGTGTTATCACTGAAGCCTTTCATTGCATAGTCTTTACATTTGGGATCTTCAGCTTCAAATTTATTTATCATGCAGTCATGGCATTGGGTTTTCACTTGCATTGGGAGTCAATTTCTAGAAAATTAGTCTGCAGAAGAAAATAAAGCTAGGCCATAGAGTACCTGAATGTGTTAGTAAGAGGTTTGGAGTTTATTTTGCATGCGGTGGGATGTCACTGAAGGGTGAGGATATGCTGGGATGCTTTGTGGAGAGCTCTAATTTCAGGCTAGAGGAGAGATAAGGAGGACCTGAACTACGTTAATGTTGATAAGCTTGGGAGGAGAAACAGAATCAGAAAAATATTTGGAAAGTGAAATTTCTAAGCCCCTGTATTGATTGGAGGGAGGGATGGGGGGCGGAGCTGTTGACTGGTATATATTAGACACTTAGGATTATTACTGTAACTATACTAGAAAGGTGGTTTGCTTCTGGCCCTGCTCTGAGTCCCACTCTCAGCATGGACTAAGCCCTCTCACTCTCAGTGACTGCTTCCCAAGTAATAGAACTCCTATTTCCCAGTCACCCAACTGGATCATAGAAATAGGAGAGAAAACGACGTCTGAGGTTGCTGGGCTGTGACTGAACAGGTGGGCTGTGTTTGCCCGTATATTGGTGTATATATATCAATCATTGACGAACTTAATTCAAATAATGTTCTTTACAAGAAAAATCTGGTCAAAAATACGATTTAAATGGTTCCTTATATTTCTAAGTAAAACTCTTTGCTTCAAAGCAGCATTCAGAGCACCATGGATGCTTACCAAATTTAGATGATATATTATCATGGCCATGCTTCTGTAACTTAGGGGGAATCTATAACTCTCTCTCTCTCTCTCTCTCTCTCTCTCTCTCTAAATGTAATTAAAATCATGTGATTTGCAAAACAGCTATTTGCTAAAGTAAAATAGTTGCCATAGCTCTTTACCTCTACTACTTCAGCAGAAAAGCTAATTTCAAAATTCATCTTCCTGAAATTTACTTATGAAATCCTGTGACAATCCATGCTTCATACCAGACAGGTTAGCCCAGGTTAGGAGGACTCTGGAAACACACAGTGCTCACCTAAGCTTATGCTCAAGTAGATCAAGACAATATCAAAGAACCAGGTAAGAAGGAAAATGAACTAAATCAAGGTACAAAACAATATATTACTATAAGAAAAATATTGTGTACATGAATATAATTGTCTATGTGTAAATACAGAAAAACTTCTAGAATAGTACACCCAAAACTTTTAATAGTAGTTTTATTAGGATGAAATATGTATTTTGGATGAAAATATAGTTTGCTTAAAAAACGGTTTTGAGAAGACAGAGATTTTCTTTTTTTTTTTTTTTTTTACTTCTTATGTTTATGATTTGAGGAGTGGGGGGAGCAGAAGAAGACAATATAAGAAAAGGCAGATCAAGCAGGGACTAGCACAAAGAGAGGCACATAGTAGGCACTTCATGAATAACTGGTGAATGAAGACTGACAGGGTAGCAGCAGTTAGGGCTTTTATGCAGGTGATACACAAATTGACTTGGCAAGGCGCTGATCTAAGATGCGGTTTTGACTGGTTCCTGACTGAATATTTTATTCCAAGGAAGTGCAGGTGTATGTAGTAAAAACCCACTATCCACAGAATTCCCTGGACTTAAAAATATATGTACAAACTATAAGAATTGTGACTGCTTAGAGGGGACAATTGCTTTCACTTAGGTAGGCTCCTGGGCTGGATTAGACTCTGGGGCTAGGGGTAGAAGGTGTCTACCTCCTTCAGGAAACTTTTTGCAGCCAAATGAAAGCCTGTACCTCTTCCCCACCAAAGCTTCTTTATCTTAAGATGGAAGCAAGAAGCCAGCGATCCAGAGGTAGGAACTCAGATATGCTCCTTCGTTTGAAGCTGTAGTTGAACTGTCTTGTCTTAAACGCACATGGCAAGACTCCAGAAACACTCCCTTAAACAGCTGTGTAATTTTTCAATTTCTGTCACCTAGGGGGATTTTAGGGACATAACTTTGATAGTTCCACTCTCCATTTCCAGAGGTAATAAAATCCAACACACATTGAGTGTTAGCTATGTACGGGCACGTTTCTAAACACATTGTAGCTTGTTTATTTCATGTGAGTATTCCTATTTTCCACCATTTGAAAGATTTAGGAGAGAGGCAAAGTGACTTGCCCAAGATGGCAGGTTGGTAAATGGGAATGCATAACTCTAACACCAGCAATCCAACCTGGAAACGATTGTTTTAATATGTTTACTATATTCCTCCTAAGAAATCAGAGCAAATTAAAAGTACATCATGTCCTGTTAATCTGAAGAAATCTCAAAAACAAAAATCCAATATTTGGCAAAGTGTTTATTAGTTATAGAACATAGTTTCTTTAAGCAAAGCAATCTTTTTATGAACTTTGCATGAGGAATTTTAAGTGTCTTGATAATTGTTTCCCTGAGTCTGTGACTAAATGCCTTTGTTCACGGGCATATTTCACATGCTTTCTCCCTCTGTTGTAGGCATTTGTTTCTATTCAGATACCACAGACCTGTGAGTATCTGCATATTGTTTCTTTTTTTGTTATGTTCCACCATTGTAAGGGAGCACAGGAAATAGATGTATTTGTAACCATGTCCTTGCATATCTATAAATAAGTCATCATATAATGTGAAAATATGAAATGCTCATTAATCTATGAACTAAGGTAAAACAACCATTTGAAGATAAAGCTTAGTAAGTGGATACATTGGTGATACTAAGGTTATGACTTGTCTTTTAACATTCAGATTGCATATAAATTTGGGAGCTAATGTAGGTAGTACAGTGGTTAAAAGCATGAGCTTTGGAGCCGGACATGTCTATGAATTCTAATTACTAGGTCTCTGATCAAAAGCAAGTTATCTAATTTATTAAAATAGCTAATATCTAATTTATTAAATTGTGAAGATTAAATGAGATAATGCATGCAAAGTCCATAACCCAGTACCTGGAACATATTAAATACTCAGTGTATGTCAGTGATTACAATAATTTGCTACCAAGTCATAGTAAACTCAGTAATTTAAAATACTGTGTTTATTTGATTTAATGACCCACAATTTTCCATATTTTTTAGCTTTCTGATATTGAGATATATTTTAAAAGTTAGTATTTATATCCCCTTTTCCTGTCTCCCCAAGCTCTTTCAAACAATGTTAATAAATCCATAGTGTATCTTATTATTAGGTGTTAGATTCAAGAACATATGGAAGTAATATTATGCTGTTTTGTTCAACAGTGGAAATCTAAGGGCAACTAATCAAGAGAGGAGATATTATTGGTTGCTCTGAAGATTTACCCTCCAAAGCTGCTCTTTATGTTGTTAATTTTCTCCAACAAAGCTAATTCTGTCCCATGTACATATTTTTATTTAACTCTTCAGCAAACATCTTTCCTGTCACTAGCATAGTGTGAAGCGTTGGAGTTTCCAGGAAGAATAAGATGCTATCTTTGACTTCCTAGGATCTCAAATCCTACTGGGGTAACACATACATGAAGACACACTTACAGCATAGCTGTTGTCTGTAGCAATAGATAGGGACCCAAGGGATGAAAATATATGCAGGGGAGAGGGATTTGCTTGAGGAATTCTTGTTGTATGTTTGAGTATAATTAAGTGCTCAGCCACTGGTAGAAAACAAATCTGTGATTTTGCAAGCCATGTGATCCCTTTCGTCTTGAGGACACTGAAGGTCTTTCTCACTCAAATGTAATATTGTTCATTCCTTACATGAAAGGGGTACAACTCCCAATCACAAAGTCCCTGACTAATGGAGAATATCCATTAGTCACAGATGAGTATGTGGAGGGAAAATCTGCTGATCTACGAGTATCGCAGTGTTAGAGATGGAGATGGCCAGGGCCAGGCCGTGGTTGTACTCAGGAGCCATGTTACCCTTTCCGCTGGCGAGCACAGAGCCAAGATGCAAAAATGTTATTTAGATTCTTGCCCACGTGGGTAAAAATTTGACATTTGAACTGTGCACTGAACTAAATTTCTTGCTAGATATTCCTCTCACAAAATATGAGGAAAAGAAAAATGAGCGTGGAGCTATTTTTGAAAGTGATGAGAATTTGTTGTAATTCATTTAATTATTTGTAGATATCCTCTTTTAAGTTATTACAACTTCTATATTAGCTCCTTTTAGGTATATACATTATATTCAAGATGCTTACAATTGATTAAGCAAGAGCAGATTTAAAAATACAGAAAATGAATTATTTTAGGTATAGAAGCAGATTCTGTTCCTCTGTAAACGACTGGCATTCTATTTTATCTTAGTCGGAGATATGTATTTTTGTCATTACTAGTATTTCCACGGGACAAGATTAGTGTCATGAGCATCTAAATGTTAGTTGAAAGATTTAAATATTGGGTGGTGAGATTAAGAAAGAAATAAGGTAAATAAATAGCTGGCTACAAAATTGACCTTATAAAGTCTTTCACTCTACTGAAAATATACTTGATATTTACCTGGAGAAGCGATTGTTTTACAGAATTATTTATCTAAAAGAATAAAATGTATAGCAATAAATAGATCTATAAACTGGTAAAATCAAAATTTCAGCTATCTTTATCCCTTCCCTTCTGCATTTCATTCATATACATACATACATACATACATACATACATACATACATATATATATATATATATATATATATAATTTATTTATTTATTTTTTCAAATCTGCTCTTGCTTAATCAATTGTAAGCATTCTGAATCTTAGCTTAGAGGCATAGAAATTCATCTTCAAGATTAAAAATTTGTTTTTATCGGGGTGGAGTTACAGAATTGCCATGGTAACAGCTACTATCCGCAAATTGAGTTAGCAACAGAAAATTTTAAAAATGCAGAAACCAAAGTAGGGCAGTGTAGAGAAAGAATGTTTTCAGTTCCTTTTTACCCCACATCTATTTTAGAAGATTTGTAGTACTTTCAAAAAGTTTTCAGTTCATATATATATATATATATATATATATATATATATATATATATGGCGAGAGAGAGACAGCAGAAGTAGTCTTAAAAACTATGAAATGTAAAGAAAACCAGAATGGCAAATGACTATAAAAGCAAAGGACCCTTATTCTGAAAAATGAGAGCGGTCTCATATAATCCTGCCTCTTGCTGCCTCTTGCTTCCTATTATTTATGAATAGAATTCTGTAGCCAGAACCAGAGCATTTCTGCATTTCTGGTGTTTGTTCTGGAATCATTTTTAAGGTTAAGCCTGGTGTGTGATACTAAGCACAGAAAATTTGGCATTTAGCTCTAAAAATATGTTTGGGATTAGTTAGACTCAGCAACAGGCTCCCAGCCAAATAATTTTTAATCGAATATCAGAGCCCAATTTTGCTTTAGCTACTGAGATTCTATTTCAATTTCCGATCGAGATAGGGGGAGAGTTAAATACAGACACTTGTGGGATTTGAAGACAAACTAAATCCATACAATTTTTGTATCTACATTAAAAATAAAAAGATATATAAGAAAAAAGTGTGATATTTTCTACACACTTGATTGGTTTCTTCCACCTTAAAGTCTGAGTGAATAGTTCCTCCCTCCCTCCCTCCCTCCCTCCCTTCTTTCTTTAACCTACACTTGGCGGAAGACAGAGCATAAACATTTTAAGCAAAATATTAAACTTCTAGAATAGTCAATCTCTTAAAATCAAAACCTTAGATATTCCTTATACTGAGTCTTCAATTTATGTTTTACAAAAGTACAAGGAAGCTTAATTTTATTTCTAAAAGATTCAGGAAAAAAGTATAAAAACCATTTTGCCTCTTTCATGTACTTAATACTGATATTCAGTTCTTTAACTCTATGTAAAAATTCTGTTTTTTCTTTCCAAACAATAATGAAATGAAACATTTTCCTTTAATGTATAATTAGTAAAATTTAAATAAGAATTATGGATTATTTTCCATCTAATGTTGTACCTAAGTAGGTGAATTTCTTTTTTCTTTTTTTAACATTTTTAAAATTAGTTTCAGGTGCACAAAACAATGCAATAGTTAGACATTTATCATTTATATCCCTCACACAGTGACAACCCACTCCCCCCATCCACTACCCCTCTGACATAGCACAGAGCCATTACATTTCCACTGTCTCTATTCCTAATGCTGCACTCTGCTTCCTTAACCTTTGTTTTTTAGTTCCCTTAACTTTGAAACAATGGTTGCACATCTTAGTTATGTCTTAAATTAGAAGTTAGGACCTAGTACTATAATATCTTTATCTTAGTCTCTACCAAAATTCCAAGTAACCAATATTGTGCATGAAGTGGTCAGGGCTTTATTTATCTCCCAAATTGTAAAACAGTTCCAGGATTTCACCAAGACTAACATTTGTAGATTAAAAGTCTGCCTGCTTTTCTTTTTCTCACATTTTGCTATGACAAATGTGCACACTCACTAGGTTCTGCTAATTATTGCTTCTTTAGTTCTAAATCATCCCTCCCACCCCAAACTACCTATGTCACACCAATCTTCTCCTTTGGTTACTTGTAAGATTACCTCCATAATAAGTATCTCCATTTATGCTGTCCTGCTTTCCTAATACATAGTAACAGTTGAGGTGTTGAGACTAAAAAGAGAAAGGGGGCATTACTCCCATCTGCCTAGAAAGGAAACAATCAGCAGTGTCCCTTTCTTAAGGGGAAGTGGCTTTACCCCAATATACTTTCAAGATATTTCAAAATTGCCACAGATCGTTTTCAGTTATTTTACTTTCAGGTATTACAGAAAAGGCCAACTTTTAGATTGAGGCAATGGAAGCTGAGACATTTTTACTGCAATGACTTCTGTGCAAGAGCCCTGTTTGCTGCTTCAGCTGTACAGCCTACCTCATTTTATTGTGCATCACTTTATTGCGCTTCACAGATGTATTTTTGCAAATTCACCAGCAAAAGCATTACCACTCACTTTATTGTGATATTTGCTTTATTGCGGTGGTCTGGAACCGATCCCACAGTATCTCTGAGGTATGCCTATCAATCGATAGCTAGCTATAACTCTTCCTCTGTATAGGTTTAGGGAAGTTTGACTCTGAAACACATAAATAACTGCCTTTCTCTTGAGTTTGGAGTACAAATTACAAGTGAATAAATGATAGATTTTTAAATCAAATTTGATAGCATTTTCTTCTTCGTGCCACTACACTCTATGGCCATAGAGATTGCATGTTTAAAAAAAAATTTTTTTAATTGTCAGGGAGAATTATGTAGATTGATCATAATAAATAATAAAGTATATAACAAAGATAGCTCTAATTAGAAAGAGAAACACTTTCCAGCTAGCAAAATGAGTCTAGATATAGATATAATGTACAAAACCACAAAGCATATTGCCAGCAAAGAACCAGGTCTTTTTTCTCCCCTGGAGCTGGAAATTTGTTTTATGCTTTAACATTTTTTCCCTAATATTTTAATTTGTTCACACATTTATAAATACATAAAGGTTTGTTTGTTTCTTCAAAGAGACAAATATGAATGCTCAGAATCTTCTGGTATAAATCTTTATATGTCATCCACATTCAGAAGGAGGGGATGAGTAGAAAAGAAGATAACAAACAAAGACAAATTATTATTTTTCTTCTTCTCCTTTCATATCCAATCTGTTAAATCCTCTTGATTATACATAAGTAGCTTCATGCTTTGGTTCAAGATGACATTTCTCTTGTATCTGAATTATTAATCTTCAAAATGATTTTCTTGTTATTAGTTTTGATGCTCCTAAGTCAAACCTCAGTACTGGTGAGAAGGTGCCACTCTGAAGTACAAATTAAGATCTTTCAGGAGCTTCTCATCCTTTGTGCAATAAATTTGACTCTCTCTAGCATGAGCTCTAGCCCTGCCTAAATTTCTTATTTTAACTCCTTCCTTTCTTTCACAAGCATGCCTTTTAGTCAGAAAAGGCACAGCACATCTTGCCTCCTCCTGACGTTAGTTTGTGCTCTTTGCTGCCATGTTTTTTACACATATTAGTCCATTTGTCCAGCATGCCTTAGCTCAACTGTACACAGGAATGACTACACATCAGATCAAAGTGCCACTCCTCACAGTCCCTTCCCAATTCCTCAGATTCCAGCCAGTGCTGGAGGCACAGTTTCTTATGGGCTTTGATTCATTTTGTGTCAGCAACTTGCCTTTTTGCTTTTGGCCTAGTGGTTTCTCCAGTGCCAAAGATAAGATGGTAGCCCTGCAGAATTGTGGGGAGTTAATATTCTAGTGGCAGCTCTCAAAAAATGGGAGACAGGAACTGATGGCTAATATTTCTTCCTCTTGTCCTTCAAGCAGATAATTCAGGGAAGCTGTCTATATGGTTCTTCAGAGGTTGCCCTCAATAACACCCCTTTACATTGGCTTTTTCTCCTTCCATGTTGCACTCTCTCCTATTCCTTGGGATTACCGCCCAAATAAATTACCTGCCTTTCCCACCATATTTCAGACTCTGTTTTCACGAGGAAGCCATCAAGGCTAAGACAAGGCCCAACTCCTGTTTAAACACATCCTGCTTCTGTGCAACCAGGTCCTGTAACCCACTTCTGTTACAGAGCTTACCATAGAAGTTTCTTTATGTATGAAGTTTCTCTTGTTCATCTTTGAATCGCTAGTGTTAATAAAGTCCCTGACAAACCACAGAAGTTGAGTAAATGTTTGGTGGTTAAATAAATCAACTCATAATTTCCATTTATGGACTTTTTGTTAAACTGTGAGATTTAGGAAATAGACCTATAAAACACTTGTAAGTGCTATAGCACCTAGTATTGAGTGACAGCCCAAAAATACTTGTGGAATAAAAGAAAATGAAGGAAGATTTTCTTTTAAAGGGAACAGACATGGCCAAATTCTGAAAAAGTAATATTCCCCCAGTGTAACTTCTGATAGTTTGTGAGGGAGAAAGAACAACAAGGTGGGCACATTTTCTCAGGCTTCACATCTAGCAATATTAACCTGGGGAGGGGGAAAAAGTGTTGCCTGAAGTAAAAAAGAGACTAAAAGCAAGTGTCGCCTCCTTTCACCTCTCAGCCCTGCTGCAAAGCAGCCCCAAGACAGCCATTCCTGACAAGGTGTTGGAACTGTGACCATCTCCATTTTCATTTTAAGACCCAGAGCTGTAAATATCTAGTGCTTCCCAAATTTTCTTCTTTGTCATTTAAAGTTTTAGGAAAACACTACAGAAGAGCACAGATACTGATGTTTTGCTGGATCGTGCATAATTTCACATCCCTTTGACCTTCTGATGGCGACAGTCAGCCTTAATTGTTGTTATTCACAGTCTCACTATGCAACATTCACTAATCCACCAATGAAAAGTTTGAGATTTGTAATAATCAACCCAGAGGCTTCTGACCATTTCCTTCGTTGCCAGTCTATAAGTTTGAAAGTGAAATTTATATTGGTGTGATTATACATAAAATACAATAAAATCTTTCAATTGAAGGTAAAATCCATGCATCTTCTTACAATTACATTAGCAATAGCCTTAAACAAATAGTGTTCAGATGTAAATGTGGATTCCAGTATGATGGTTAGGGGTGCAGAGGTATGCCTTCTAAGGTTTGGAGAAAAGATCAGTCCTAGTAGTATAAAACTGTGAAACTATATAAAAAGCATCACTAGAAAAAGATAGCAGACAAAGTTGAAGTATTTTTATCATCATGTCACTTTTTCAGTCATCTGAAATATTTTACATAATAGTTATTTCAAAAATGATTTAATTAGTTAATTCTAAAAATGTTTTTATAACATTTCTGGTGTTTTTTGTTTGTTTGTTTGTTTGTTTTTTAATGGGGAAAATACTTTTACCCAGTTGTAAATTTTTCAGGTTAGGGAAATATTTTGCTTACTTGAAATATTACAAAGATCAATGGTTACAGTAAAAATTTATGCAAGTATACATAAAATTTCTACCCATACTTAAGATACCTGGTTAGAAAAAAAAAGGTTACAAACTTTTCACATAAGATTCTGAGGGATAAGTAGAAGTCATTTGTTTTGCTGGCCTGGGATTACAGTCGTGTTTGGAGGTAATGGGGATGGCTGGACTCCTTTGTCAAATCAGGTATATGAAAGAGGTTGTGAAATGAAGATTTATATATTTTCACTCTGCAGTTGAAATGAGAAGTTGCAAGCATTTTGCTTTGTTCAAAAGATTAGGCCTAATTAGCTCACATACTCAATTTTTTATTCACTCCTTAAAAACAGTTGCACACTTAGTCATGCTTCACATCTCTCTCTCTCTCACCTCTCTCACATCCAAATTGTTAACCTTTTTTCTCCATTCTCACATTAGCAATCTGCTTCAGACATTGAGTGATCTCTCACGTATACTTATACTTAAATTTCTTAATTGGACTTTCTGTCTCTAATTTCCTCTCTTAATTCTAAGTATACCATCAGAGTTTTATTTCTAAAATCCAAATGTGATTTCACCACTTCCCTGTTGAAAAACTGTCAATGTGTCCATATTGCTACTGGCTAGAATTCAAATTCAAGTGGCATAAAGAGTCACTCACTACATGGCCCAGCATGGCGCTGAGGATATAAAAGTGAGTACAACAGCCATTGCTTTCAATGAGCTAGCTGAGGAGACAGACAGACAGATCATTGTACAACAACTGGGCGAGTGCAATGACAGACCTGCCTGGGTGGCATGTGAGCAAAGAGGACGGATATATAATAAGCCAGGCTGGGAGGAAGACAGGGGTAAGGGAGGCTTCTTGGAGGATGCAGTGCCAGTGGAAAGTCCTTAAGTGTAGGGAAGAGTTGGCAGAAAGAAGGCAAAGGAGAGAGCAGCACAAGAGCACCAAGGTAAGAAAAGCCTGGTGAGAAGCTGCTGATATTCAAATGACACCCTGGGAAGCTTTCTACAGTCTTCTTGTCCAGAGTTCAAGTCTTCATTCTCAGTGTTCTCATATCACTTTACACCTACTTCCATTACTGTACCCATCACATTGACTGAGATGTCAGGACCCCTATTCATATCTCCTGTCTATACTGTGACCCACACAAACGTTCTGTGAATGTATGGGTTGCATAAGATTAGATTGTTAATTTAATTTAGATTAGATGGGTCTGGAAACTTTATGATCTTCTGTTGTAGAATCACATAGAAACTGGGAGACAAAAATTCTGTTGTTAAGACGCATGTGCTCAGAAACTATTCTTGTAAACTCTATTAAATCTTATAAACTGTGTTAAAAAAGTAGAGGCAAAAAAACTAGAATCAAAAAACATATTCCCAACAATTTAATATTTGGTATCTCAAACTACTGTGACATTAGTTATAACCAAAAAAAAAAAAAAATACCCCACACCATTTCTCTGAAATTTCTGTACTTGCTGGACCCACCAATTTCCCACAGGGCTTAGCCAGGTCTCACGTTCTAGAAGCCTGACTCAGTGCTTCAGATAGTTAAGCAGCTTAAAATGCCTGTCTAAGATACCACTCTAATGGATCTCTTTCCTATTTCTCTGTCCATAATATGTCCTTAATTCACTTCTCTTTGGTACTCAGACCTGGGACCCAATAAACATCAAGTCACCTTCCTAATTAGGTTAATCATGAAAGAGCCTGGGAATTTATCATTGGGTATCTACCTTTTTATCTAAATCTTCCTTAATATTTCTCTGTTTACAGGCTAATGGTAGCAACTGCTCCCTGCTTTCTGTGTCACACAATATACATACAAACCCCTGTGTGACATACAAGGCACTATCCAGAGAGGAGTGTTTCAAGTCTATGTTACAGAGATATAGTTCCCCTGCCTGAGGTGCCTCAATTTGTACAGCTAGGATCCTACTTTGAATCCTGCTCCTTAATGCCAAGTACCTGTACGTGCTTAGGCTGGGTCCACGCCATGTTCCTGTGGAAACAAACCCAGTCCTTGATGGCCATGCAGGATGCTTGTCTATATTGTCATGGCCCTCCCTTCCTGCATCATAAATGCTTACTGAGGTATGTATGTGTGTGTGTGTGTGTGTGTGTGTGTGTGTGTGTATGTTTGCACATGCGTGTGTGTGGTGTTCACTGGAATCCTGAGGGAGACCTTCCATGGATCCCTATCCACATACTCTGCTACCTTTTGGCAAACCCTCAGTGTAGACATTTGGTACCACTGGGTTTTCTGACCTATGCTATGTATCTTGGATGCTGGTTCTTTTTGCTGCCTGTTGAGATGTACATCTCTAGTTCAAACCCAAACACAAACATAACAAATTTTAAAGGTTGATTATTACAAATCTCAAACCTTCCATAGGTGGATTAGTGAATATTATATACGGAGACTGTGAATAACAACAATTAAGGCTATAGCCATCAGAGGGTCAAAGGTAGATGGGATTATGCATGATCCAGCAAAACATCAATATCTGTGCTCTTCTATAGTGTTTTCCTAAAACTTTAAACATGGTGAAATTATTTAAATAATATGAGAATGAGTATGATATAGAAAACAATAGAATCTTTAGGTTTGAGAACAGGTTGTTAATAAATATAACAGCAAAAATCATATCCAAGGTTGATGACCTACATGCTGACTTGTTTTCCTTTTTAAAAGCTATTACCAATTGAAAATATCCTGCCTTAGTTAAATCAACACTTACAAACCTTTTAAAAACTTTTCTTTGTACCTTTAGAAGAGTATTCTTGCCACTGATGTCTCTGGAGTAACACTGAGATCCCATCTGGTTACTCCTTTCTGAATACAACATCCATATGGAATGGGTAGTTCCTTCAGGCATGGGCAAACATGTTATAGTATACCAACACCTTAAATACTAATTTTACTGGAATAATTTTATTAGAATTCCAAGGCTAATTCTAAGACTGACTTCTATCAGCGGTTACATTATTATTTATCTTCTAAGTAGCAGCTACTATAAAAGTCCAATAATTACAATGTTGGAAGAATCAGGTGAGACAAAAAATTATGCTTATTCTAGTTAGCAACAGAATGTTAAGAAAGAGCTGTGAGAATAAGAATGGTGTTCTAGGTTGCAGTTATTTGATACATTCCACCAGAGCACAGGAAAGACAAACAGATTAGGTCTACAATAAATTTTCAAGGTCAAGGTCTACTATTTAAAATTGTTTTTTAAAAGAGGTGACTTTAGAAAAAATATATATATTTTCCTAATCTTTGTATGTATTTTTGATGGATCATACACTCCTATGTGAGCTAGGTGATCTCATATGATTACCTGCAACTATTTTTCTTGTCATCAAGTTAAAGGGCAATCAAGACAAACTTAAATTTGGACTAAAAAAAAAAAAAAAAAAACTTCTTTTTTTTTTTAGTCTAAATTTAAGTATACCTAAGGTTACATTATGGGGAAAACTTTTCCTCATTGTTCATTCATGTATGGGATAAATCTAAGATTTAAATATTTCATTATCTCCAGCATCAATATATGCCTTTACTAAAATTTTAATTTTTTTTTTTTAAGAAAAAGAAGTATTTGCCATTAAATCTTAAAAATGTAACATGTAAATGGATGCTTAGAAACCATATTCTTAATTGTGGGTTTATGAATTGAATGGAGAGCCTGGTATTTATAATGATAGGCCTTTATCCAGAGTGAATGTCTTAAGACAACTTTTTTTTTTTTAATACTGGCCTGCAGAATGGGGATGAGAGTAGTAAAAACTACTTATATTATTTATATGAAACCTATATCTATTTTCAATATCTGTATTTGAAACACTTTAAACTATAATTTGACATGGTATTAGGATTTATATTCTGTGGTGTACAGTAATCTTTGGATCATTCTTCTGAGTTAATTTGATAAGTGAATAAGCAAACAATGTGAGCAAGAGAATAATCTGTGTTACAGAAATTAAACTATAACAAACTTAAAGCACAACAAAGGCTAGGGTCAGGGCTAGACAAGATGGAAGTAAATCTACTGAAAAAGAAGAGACTATGCTGTGGCTTCTCTCCATATTCCTCCATGACAGATGACAAAAACTAAACCCAAGGGCAACATGATAGTAGCTAGTAATTACCAGCTGAAGGAGTGGTTGGATTGGTGGGTAGACAAATGGGTGAGTGGGTGCTTGTCACTGAGGACCCTTTGCCAACTTGCATCAACAGTCCAAATCTCTTAGACAAATGCTATGTGATGTGCTTCCTTCACCTGTGAATAAACTAGGAAAATATGGGACTGTGACACTCAGATTGTTAAAATAAGAGGAGGAAAAAAAGTTTGGAAGTTTCTTGTTGAAGAAAATTTTTGCACTTGATAATTGTGTAATATTTCTACTACTAATAAAGAGAGAAACCGTGCCTCAGAGAGAAACATTTTTATTGAATGTCCTTTCTATTAGTCATCTTGCAGATAAGGAGGGAGGATAACTATATATTTTTTAACAAGTGCCTTCTAAGATAGGCTAGGAAGGGGGCTAGAAGGATTGTATTTTTATTGCTTAGAACTATGAAACGTATCAAGGAAAGGACATCAACAACAGAGAGTCTTCAATATTTTCAAAATATGAAAGGCTTAGTAATAAGAAAACTATAGCACTAGGGAAAAAATATCTATCCTAGTGCTCATAAGATTTAAACATTCATTATCTCTAGCTTCAACATATACCGTTACCAAAAGTTTTAATTTTTTTTTTTTTTTTAAGAAAAACAGTATTTGTAAATCTTAAAAGTCTAACATGTAAATGGATGCTCAGGAAACCATATTCTTAACTGTGAGTTTATGAACTGTATGGAGAGACCTTCTAGTTTTGTGACCTTGGGCTAGTCAGTTAATTACTCTGAGTCTAAAGATAAATCCGAAGATGAAGGTCCATGATATTCCCACCCAATGCTAAAACTGGTGATTCTGCAGCCACAGTTATATCTGGAAAAATCTCTGACATTTTTTACCCTTCCCAAGAATATTGGGAATTTAGTATGCATTTATAAAATACCTATGGTAGCATTTTCTTAACAACACTGCCATGTGTGTGAAGAGATAGCTATATTAAAATTTCTTTTGTTCCTTCCCAAGGTACAAAAGCTGAACAAATCATAGAAACTCATATAGAATTAGTGATCATTCTATTTGATTATAAAACTTAAAAATCCAACCATTTTCCTTTCTTAATAACAATATATTTCATTTGAAATATCTGAATAATCAGTTTAATCTTTATGCATAAATTTACCTTAAAGTAACTTTTTTTCAGCAATATGGAATGGGACTACCAACCAATATTTATCAAGCAATGTTAACCCGTTTAAGATAGTGTGGGAAGAGAATGTGAAAGTTTAGCAACATAAAAGAGATTAACCCCACAAATCATTCGGAGGATGGGTTGGGAAAAATGTATTGTTGTTAAAGAAACAAGCTGTTCTTAAGGAACAAGAACACTGACTTTTCCTGTTTTCTGCTTCTATTCCCACTATGCCCCTGGCATCAGATAACCGCTGCCAATCAATCACATCCAGAAGGTGGGATAAAATGCCAAATTATACTTTGGACAGGATTCCACAGATTCTGCTGCTTTTTTTTTTCTTTTTTCTTTTTTTCACTTTCTCTTCTTTAAAACTTACCATATGAGCTAGGTTTATTTTGAAATGTCCATGAAAAACAAGTCAGATTTTTCTTGAAATTGGCCTTCTTAGAGATGAAATGTTTCTGGATATGCTTCATATAAGTCCATTTGTTCATTTTATTGTTTTTAATCTTTGTTGTTCATAATCTGGCCCCTATAAAGCACTTTAAAATTTCACCATGTTCTGACATTACTGTAAAAATATATCCAATATGTTCATAGAAAGACAGTGATTAATATTATTTATTAAAAGAAATGTCTTATTCATTAATCTTAAGAAATGTTAGAGGGAAACCAATATAACCTGAAATTGAAATCAAAGGTCATTCAATGAAGTTGACCATTTTATTTATCAAAAATTAATGATAGTAATTAAAGTATACAGATGCTCTTTGACTCACAATGGGTATACATCCTGGCAAACCCATTATGAGTGGAAAATATTGTAAGTTGAAAATACATTTAATACCCTTATCCTACCAAATATCATAGCTTAGCCTAACCTTAAGTGTGCACAGAACACTTACATTAGCCTATAGTTGGGCAATATCATTTAACATAAAGCCTATTTTATAATAAAGTGTTGAATAGCTCATGTAATTTGTTATGCATATTGCTTTTGCATCATCGTGAAGTCAAAAAAATCATAAAACTCAAGTACCATCTGTATAGCACTTTGACTTACGTTTCTGTTTGATTGTCATAGTAACCCTGCTAGACAAATAATATTATCTTATTATAAATAAGATTCAGGAGGATAAATGACATAAAGTCACAGAGCTCTTAAATTATGTGATATGGATTATAACTCCTAAATTATTTCTATATGTGCTCGCTTTGGCAGCACATATACTAAATTATTTCTATAGCTACCTCCATTGATATCAGCAGATATATACAGTTATGGCTTTGTAAAATTCTTCTCTTCTTAGTGATCTTGTATGGGTTTGTTCAGGAAACTACTTCAAAAACAAGGTGAATTAATTAAAAAATAAAAAAGATATTTACCAAATAAATGTGTTTTTTGTACGTCAAGAGTTACTAATATTTTGCATCTTCAATATTTACTTCTCCAATCTTTCCTAAGGAATTTATGAAGATATAAACAAAGATTTAAATCTAAGGATGTTCATCAAAACATTATTTATTATACATCAAATTACAAATAAACAGTGGCACTTTATATAAACTGAGTATTGAGTAAACTGAACAAGTCAATTGACATCCATAGAGGTCACAGGATTTGATCTTAGGGCACAGCAGTAGTTACAGACATATTTGTGATTCCAATCTATGTTATCTATTTCTACATATAGAACTCTCTCTACCAGGACACTCTTTATATCATACTCTAACTTCAGGATTGATGGTTTGCCCAGTAGTTTGTTGGATATGAGTATGGGTTTATGTATAATTGTGATTTAAATTATTATTATTTTAAATTAAAAGGGGAGGACAAATATGGCACAACCAAGTAGTACATTAGTGTTCTGCTACATGTACCAAATGCTAGATAATACACTTCATATTAAATATATTTTCAAGGTATATCAGGAGTGTACCTCAACATAATCAAGGACATGTATGACAAGCCCACAACTAACATCACACTCAATGGTGAAAAGCTGAGGTTTTTCCACTAAAATCAGGAAAAAGACAAGTGTGCCCACTCTCACCACTTCTATTCAACATAGTACTAGAAGGTCTATCCAAAGCAGTTGGCAAATAAATAGATAGATAGATAGATAGATAGATAGATAGATAGATAGATAGATAGATAGATAGATAAGGCATCCAAATTGGAGAGAAGATAAATTATCTCTGTTTGCAGATGATATGATCTTATATATAGAAAACCCTAGACTCCACCAAGAAACTGTTAGAACTAATAAATAAATTCACCAAAGTTAAAGGATATAAAATTAACATATAAAAGTCAGTGGTGTTTCTATACACTAACAACAAACTATGAAAAAATGAAATTAAGAGAATGATTCCATTTACAATAGCATCAAAATGAATAAAATATTTAGGGATATATTTAACCCAGGAGGTGAAAAATATGTATGTACACTGAAAACTACATGACCTTGATTAGAGAAATTGAAGAAGATACAAATAAAGGAAAGATATCACACATATTCATGGGATGAAAGAATATTGTCAAAATGTCCATATTACCCAAAGTAATCTATAATCCCTATAAAAAATCTAATGACATTTTTCACAGAAATAGAAAAAAACAATCCTAAAATTCTTATGGAACCGCAAAAGACCCAGACTAGCCAAAGCAATCTTGAGAAAAAAAACAAAGCTGGAAGTATCACATTTCCTGATTTCAAACTATCTTACAAAGCTATAGTAATCAAAATAGCATGATACTGAGATTTAAAAAAAAGACAATGGAACAGTACAAAGAGCTCAGAAATATATGATCAAATAATCTTTGACAAAGACTCCAAAACACACAATGGGCAAAGGATAGTCTTTTCAAATATGATGTTGGGAAAACTGTATATTCACATGCAAAAAGAATGAAACTGAATCTCAATTTTATATCATTCACACTCACACAAAATAACTTGAAGTGGATTAAAGACTTAAATATAAAACTTGAAACTGTAAAATTCCTACAAGAAAATATAACAAAAATCTCCTTGATACTGGTCTTGGCAATGATCTTTGTTTTCAGATATGACACCAAAAGCACAGACAACAAAAGCAAAATTAACAAGTGGGACTATATCAAACTAAAAAGCTTCTATGCAGCAAAGAAAATAATCAACAAATTGAAAAGGCAAACTGAGGATTGGCAGACTATATTTGCGAACAATATATCCATCAAAGTGTTAATATCCAACATATATAAGGAACTCATAGAACTCTATAGCAAAATAAAATAAAATGTAACCCAATTGAAAACTGGGCAAAGGACTCTCCCTCAATAGATATTTTCTTCCCCAAAGATACACACATGGCCAACAGATACATGAAAAAATGCTCAACTTCACTAGCTATTAGGGAAATGCAAATCAAAACCACAAGGACATATCACCTTATACGTGCTAGGATATCTATTATCAAAAAGACAAGAAATAACAAGGTTGATGAGGGTGTGGAGAAAAGGGAACCGTTGTGCACTGCTGAAGGCAATATAAATTGGTACAGCACTATGGAAAACAGTATGGTGGTTTGTCAAAAAATTAAAAATAAGACTACCATATGATGCAGCAATCTCACTTTTAGATATAATCTCATGCATAATAAGAGATAATATTATCTATTTAGAAGGGTTATTGTGAGAATCAAATGGGAACATATGTGAAAGTGCTTTTAAGCAGTAAACCACTATACAGGTGGTCCCCAACTTATGATATTTCAATTTACAATTTTGACTTTACAATTGTATAGTGATATGCATAATAAATTACATGAGATACCTGAAGGAAATAAAATCAGTATCTCAAAGACATACCTGCACCCCCATGTTCAGTGCCCCATTATTCATAATAGCCAAGGTATGGATAAAACCTGTCTGTTGATAGATGACTAAATAAAGAAAATGCATATGTATACGTGAGTGTGTGGGTGCACAAACCTTGGAATATTATTCAGTCAGAAGGAAGAAGGAAATTCTGTTATGTGTGACAACAACATGAATGAATCTGAGGCTATTATGCTAGGTGAATTAAGCCAGACAGAGAAAGACAAACAGCATATGATATCACTTATATGTGAGATTTGTGTCCAGAAAAGTTGAACTCATAGAACTAAAGAGTAGAATGCTGGTTGCCAAGGGTTGGAGGGTGGAGAAATAGGGAAATGTTGGTTAAAGGGTGAAAAATTTAAGTTATAAGATGAACAAGTTCTGGAGATCTGGCATACAGCATGATGAGTACAGTTAATAATACTGTGTTATTACTATTGTGTTCATATAGTATTGTATACTTGTATTCTCACCATAAGTATATCCAAAAATAAAATGGTAACAGTGAGGTGATAGATGTGTTAATTAATTTGATTGTATTAATCATTTCACAATATATATGTGTATATTAAATCATCACCTTAAAAATCATGTTGAACAATCTAAATACATACAATTTTTATTTCTCATTCATATCTCAATAAAGCTAGAAAAAGGATATTTTCAAGGTCTTTACTCCATCAGCAGTCACAATGTAGTATGATAGTCTGGTAAGAACTAGAAAGTAAATATAGAACTTCTCATTTTTATCACAGCTAAATGACTGAATTAGAAGGGTCTTAAAATGAACTTTATTAAAAGGTTAGGAATAAGCCAAAGTCAATACTTCACCTGAGTTTTCTTCATAAATAAACTTTACTTACCAAAAAATGTACTTTGGATTCTTTTAGGAAAATCAAAGAGGAATGACAGAGAAAAGATAACTTGGAGATAGTAAATGAAATTCTGAGCTAACATCCACAGAAGCTTCCAATGCTCATCTGGCATCAGATGCTGCTAAGAATGAATTATTTCCAAGAAGCCAAGTTCAAGCTGGTATGAAACCTGTATGTTGATTACTTGAAAAAATGCCCAGTAGGGCAACATCTATATATATTGCAGTGAAAATAGTATATAAAGTTGTTATAAAGACGATGATCTAGCCAAGAAGGTGTCTGACCTCCAAAATAAACCCACTGACCGAAACCTAAGGAGCATTCGGATAAGAGTGGATAAGGAAACCTACAATACAGATGGGTCTCCACTTTTGGCCTTGTCTGCACATGTAGCCAGAAAAATCTTAATAGTTCAGTTCAAAGCAGTAAACATGATTAGTTGGTTGTAAAAAATGGAGCTCTTGGGTTAATAACATTTTCTATTCTTGTCACGGTTATAAAAACACAGTCTCTTCCTCCTGAATGTTAGCAGCTATAAATATGTTTAAACATAGAAAAGTAAACCTAAAAAAAAATAGGAACTGTTTTTAACCAAAATTATTAACTCCTAAACCCAGAGCATCTTCTTCTTCTCCCTGACATAACATTCAAAGATGACTTTTAACCATCCCACAGAAATTGATTGCTAAAATTGTACTCATGGATATTCATTTTTCTTAAGTGACACAAGCCCTATGTAGGTATGATTATATTATACATCCTTTCTGAGCTCCTTGACATAAGTAACTATATCTGCTTGTAAAATCACCTAGCTCAGTTCCAACCAGTGAAAAGGTGTTCAATATATGTTTGCTGAAAGGAAGAATGTCTCATTCTAGTTAGCATCTATCCACAAACAATGCTTAATAACAGTTTGCCAGCTGTCCCCAAAATCTATTTTCCCTTCTTTGTCAGGGCATGTGTCTATATACCACATAGTCTAGTCTACCTTGAATTAATTGTGGCCAGTATCCAATGGAAGGAGAGAGGAAACAATGTATGTACTTCAAATTGGGGATGGATATGTCCATCCCCCTAGAGCAGGGGTGTCCAAACTGCGGCCCGCGGGCCAACTGCGGTCCGCAATCCATTGTTAACTGGCCCGCAGCAAATTCCAAAAATTTATTTACTTAAATAAACCAGGTGAGGCAACACGTACTTCACCTCGAGTGAGTGGCCTGGCTGTTTGTGTATTTTACCGCATATGGCCCTTGGTAAAAAACGTTGAAAAAAGTTTGGACACCCCTGCCCTAGAGGATGTGAGGCTGCAAAATGGGAGGAGTTGGGTTCTTCAGTCACCCCATGGAGGAAACACCCAACAGCCCAAGACAACTATCATAGATTTACATGAATGAGAAATAAACTGTTACCGTGTTTAAGTATTTTTGTAGAAATTCATCCTATTAAATTCATTTAATATACAAATGTTTAGTAGATATTCACTGAATGAATTCATTCTTTTTTGTGTGGTTTGATTTTTTAAAAATTCAAATTACTTTTAAACCTACAGAAAAGTGTCAATAAAAATACAAAGAATCCCAGTATCCCCTTCATCCAGAATCCTTAATTATGAGTATTTGATTCTCATTTGCTCTCCCTGCCCACCACATATATACACGTGTATGTAAATACACATATATATGGCATCCACCATATGTATATATAGATTTTTTTTTTCTGGCATGATGATGCATTAACCTAAACATCTAATATGTACTTGCCCAAAAGATTCTTGTATACCCATACACTTGTGTAGTGTATGGGGCACTATACAACTCCCATAACCAGGAAGTCAGCACTGATACAACACTACCATCTAAGCCAGAGGATGTTGAAATTATTATATACTTATTATATATTTAATTATTTGTTCAGTGTGACAAATATTATAACCACTCTGGCGGCCTCTTTCACCCACCATTCCTGTGTCCCTCCTTTTCCCCTCCCACTTCTTTGGCTGCTAGGCACATTGCAGCTTGGCAACCGCTTCCCTCAGGCTTGTTCAGATGTCAGGCACCCATGTTAACATGTCTCCATACTAATAAGAGAGGGAAATGAGAAAAGGAAGGGAAAATGGGAAGAGCAGGAGAGATGGAGGTATTAATTCATTTTTAATATAATGCTACAGGAAAGGAAATGTCAGCAAGTAACGTTTTTGAAAGTCAGTAGTAAAAACATCCCGCAGAGACTACCTGATGTGGACATTTATATTTCACTTAAATTCTGTCTGAATGGAAAAGAATAGCTGAGAGGGTTGAGAAATCAGAGTTGGCTGCCTAGACTTGTAAGTCTATTTGATGGCCAACATCTTGGATCAAGCAGTCAAAGCTGAATTCTTCACTCAGATTGAAATCTAAATCTCCTCTCACTGTCTTCATTGTAAAATATCTTCCTAGGCTTGTTACAATCTAAAGATTGTCTGAACACTGAAAATTCTTTTCAATTGTCCAGTAGCATAACTCATTACTCACAAGCCCCTGTTAATGCATGGTTAATGTTTTTTTTATATTTTTATTTCCTTTATCACAAACTAAAACACTGATAACATAAAATGTATGTGTAAGCCAACTAGACTTCTTTTTATCAAAGCAAAGCTTTTCTCTGAAACCTAGCTATGAAAGAAAATAGGTTTATAGGAAATGTATAGTACACATTCAGAAACATTTTGTCTCATAGATGTTTCAGTAAATCTTTCATGTCTATGTAGGAGGTAGAAGATTCCTGCTAAAAATATATTTCTTGCCTTGAATGTTCACAATGGATGCCAAAAATTCTCACAAATGAAGAAAGACAGGTCTGATTAGCAATATCTTATGTAATGTAATAACAATTTAGATTTTATACAATAATTTCAACATCTACTCATTATGTTAATCTTATAAAAATCTCTTGATTAATGTACTACATATAAAATGTTATCTAGTACTTTGACAAATTAACAGAAAAATAAAAGTTTTCGTCAACATCTGTAATACTAATGCCAAATTGGGCTAAAAGGGACCAATACATGTGAGAACATATAAGAAAACAAATTATGGCTTACAATTACAACAGGAAGAGAACATTGTTACCTAGGGTACTGTCTTCTCAATTATAAATGTGTTTCCTCCAAATGTGTTTGTAAGTCATTTGCTGAAACAAAGACCTTATTTCTACCACAAAAATTACATTAAGGAGGCATTTTAATTCCTGAGACAAAACAGACACTCTCACTCATTATGTCATGAAACCGCAATGTGGTATTATCAGTACTACATATCTAACAAAGAAATGCTAAGTCTACTTTCAAGACCCAGGTTTCTCTACTAGTTCTAGTTGTACTGGCAACTGTAGTTCTCAGCAGTAAAATTTCCTAGTTCTGAATAGTACGCTGAGAAGTCCTGAGATTCTAAGCAGGAGAGGGGATCCTGGGTAACAGTAGGGAGGCTGCAGAAAGGAATGAACAACCTTGGGCAGCATGCATAGTCCAGTTCTTGGTAGGACTATAGTGAATGTTTTCTGGACTATAGTGAATGTTTTCTAAATCTCTGTGTCCTAGGCCTCTAGCACCAATTGGCAGAAAGGGGACCAAATATTTGGTGACAGTGATGGTGAAAGAAGCGTGATGAGAGGTACAAATAATGGCTAAGGACAATGGAAGGGTGAAAGGACAATTCCAGCAGCAGCCCATGTGAGTAACGGGAAAAGGGAAATTACCATTGATATGTATATGTGTACATACACACATGTCAGGTATTAACTTAATAATATTAATTGGAACATTGCAAGGTAGTTCAGAATAATAGTTACTTTTCAAAATTTTAACTGATCTAATACCCTAATGCAATATTTTATAGCATGCTTTCTGACATTAGTGAGAATTACGTATACTTATACATATTTAAGTAATGCTTTGGTATATAACTGTTACTAAAGATTCTGTGCTATGTGATATTTGTGGTCTCATCTCACCTATCTCGGGGGACACACTGACATAATTGAGATAGCTCAGCATGTCATGTGGAAAAATCTCTCATACGATAAAGGTCAAAGATTAAGCAGGATAGCCATTGAATTAATTTGCTTTTCTTACGAGGAGTTACTCCACAGGTCAAAACTAAAGTCACTGATAGACATGTTTCCCATCCTGTTTTGCGGGTATGAGGAGAACAAGCCATTGATTTCCTTTGGTGGCTTTTTGTTTGTCTCAGAAGAATACATTAATAAATTCTACACAGCTGTGATTTAGTAGTGTGACAGAAATGAAGAATGTGTTCTCTGTCCAGAGAGAAAACACAATACAAATCCCCTCCTCTTGCCACCCTCCCCCATCATCACCACTTAGCCATCTGAAGTGTTTTTAACCCCAACCACTTCAAAGTTAATGATACACTGTTGCCTCAAAATCATGCTGATTAAAAGTTTCCAGCTTTTTGTAAATATACCTCCTACTGAATTGACTGTTTTTATGCTGTATGGCTGTGGTTCCTACAGGTAAAAATGTCTTGCAGACAAGTAATTTTTGACGTAGCTACCCTCAAACTTGGGTTCTGACCCTTCCAAATTACTTCGTTTAGAAAAATGAAATGTACTCCAAAACGAAAGAGGCTCTCCACCTTCAGGAAATCAAATCCTTCCAACTTGTACTAATACTATCACATTTTCTCTCCCCTGGATGATTAGTATTATGGACACTTTTGAAGAAAAATAGTCAAAGCAATCTAAACATTTTCGATGTTTACTTCTAGAATGCTTTAAAAAAAAAAAAAAAGATTTTATCGGGGAAGGGGAATAGGACTTTATTGGGAAACAGTGTGTACTTCCAGCACTTTTTTCCAAGTCAAGTTGTTGTCCCTTCAATCTTAGTTGTGGAGGGTGCCATTCAGCTTCAAGTTGTTGTCCTTTCAGTCTTAGGTGTGGAGGGCGCAGCTCAGCTCCAGGTCCAGTTGCCATTGCTAGTTGCAGGGGTCACAGCCCACCATCCCTTGAGGAAGTCCAACCGGCAACCTTGTGGTTCAGAGGACACACTCCAACCAACTGAGCCATCCGGGAGCTCAGCGGCAGCTCAGCTCAAGGTACCGTGTTCAATCTTAGTTGCAGGGGGCGGAGCCCATCATCCCTTGCGGGACTCAAGGAGTTGAACCGGCAACCTTATAGTTGAGAGCCCAGTGGCCCATTTGGGAATTGAACCGGCAGCCTTCGGAGTTAGGAGTAGGGAGCTCCAACAGCCTGAGCCACTGGGCCAGCCCCAGAATGCTTATTTTTTATATTTTGTTTTTTAAATGAGTGTTCCTGATATCCCATAGATTTAGAATATTTGTAATATAAAAGTAAATGTCCACTTTGGAGACAATAGAGATCTATACAATTTTACAGTTGGGAAGAACCTTCGAGATCCTGAAACACAAACCCTCATGTTTACAAATGGAAGCCTGAGTGATTTACCTAAGCCTAAGCTAATGGGAGAACTGGGTTACTAGGCCCATTCTGTTCAATTTCTCCTTGGTAAAACCTAGTGATGCAATAGGAACCAAATTCCTTCACAATAGCCCAACTTCTGACCGTTCTGGGGACATGCTCTCATATTAACAGTCTCTTTCGTTTACTTCTGCTATGGTTCATTATTCATAATTAATTCACTGGTCATGACTGTCACTAGTATATAAAGTGTGTCAATCTAGTCTCTTGATGTTTCTATCATCTCATTATTCTTAACACATACAGTAGTCAGAATCTAATGTATCCTTTAGCTTGCATTTCCCTTTTACAACCTTTTCATGGATCTCTTATTGCCTTTTAAGTTAGATCTAATTCAATAAAACATTTAGTTTTTCCTTATTTGATAGCTGTCATCTACCAGTATACTCTCTATTTAACCTCTACTTCAGCAGGAAATCTTATATCTCATTACATGTATGTCACTTATTATAGACCTTAAAATTTGATAATGATGATAATATTACAGCATGCATTACTTTATGTCAAATATTGTCATTAATGCTTTAAATCCATTGTCTTCTTTAGCATTTGCAATTTGGATTATTTGTCACATTTACGTTTTATTGTTTTACGATATAAATATTTTGATATAGTATTATTCAATTGCTGCTATAATGAATTACCACAAATTTAGTGGCTTAAAAGCACATGAGTTTATCAGATTAGCATCCTGTAGGTTAGAAGTCCAACAGGATTTCCTCTGGGTTAAAATCAAGGCATCAGAAAAACTGTTTACTTCTGGAGGCTGTAGGGAAGAATCTGTTTTCTTGCCTTTTCTAGTTTAAGGCTATTAATAGCTCTTATTGTGACCCAGAAACCTATATATTGTACTTTTTTGTTTGATGATTGTTTGCCTAACCTCTGTGAGAATGTTAATTCCTTGAGAGCTGGCATTTTTATTTGTTCTGTTTGTAGCTATAGCCTAGTGTCTTAGAACAATGCCTGACACATAATAGGCACTGAGTCAACATGGATTAATCAATAAATGCTACTTAATAACTCTGCTACTTAATAATTATTTTATCTCTGTGAAGATAGACATTTTAAGCCTCAATTTTCACATTTATGAATTGGGGGTATTAACAACCAAGATATTTTGAGGATTAACTGAAGTTGTATTTGTGAATACCTAGTAGCATAGTGCCTGAAACATAGTATGAACAAATTATATTATTGCTATTAATAAAAATGTACTTTGTTGTATTTTCTTGGTAGCACCTACAGCAATCCAAATTAACTTGTTTATTTCTTTACTCATTTATTACTTATTCCATAAAAGCAGAATCTTTATATTTCCCCTCTGTATCTCTAGTACCCAGACTAGTGACTGGTTTATTGTAAGAGCTGAAGAAATGTTTGTTGAACTAAGTTGTGTATAGGAAAAGAAGCTTTGGAGCCTTTTATCCTAACACTTCAGGCTGTACTCACTGTTATGAGAGCTCTGCTGTTGTGTTCTTAAGGATGCAGTTTGGGATATGGGATGCAGCATTATGGTTAAGTTGATGTTTGGGATGGAAGAAGCCTGGTAGTCTCCCTACTGCAAAATGTCTTAATTGTTGTGTCTTAGTTAACACTATTAGAACCTGATGAAAGCCATGAACACTTCCCCCCAAATTGCACATCCCTACCTATTCAGAGCATTTTGCATAAATGTCCAATGACCCGCCGAGGATCTGAAGACTGACCCGCTGAGGATCTGAAGACTATTAATTGATCTAACAGATGTTCCCAAGTTTCAGATTAAGAACTGCAGGACAGGCTCTTTCCTAGAGGTTATAGTGTGTGATTAATACAGTGCAGTATGTTGGTGTAGTAGGAATATACTATAGTGAGAGACAGCACATAGAAAGTTATTATTATAGGCCAGGTGCAAAGCCAAATCAGTAGTCTGCATGTTTTGGAGAGTGAGGGAGAAATAATCATCCTTAACTTCAATATCTGTATCCTCTGTAGATCCAAATTTTGTGTGTATATATATATATATATATATATATATATATATATATATATATATATATATATTTACTTAAAATGAAGAGTAGGAACAACATTGCCTATGAGAAGACCTTGTGACAAAAGAAATAAAAGTTCCAGAATACTTTAATTTACTTTTCCTTCATTTGTGTCCCACATAATAAACATTGAGCTATTTTAGTTCTCATCAGATGATAATCTATAACTCATTCACCACATGATTATTATTCGGGGATTCCCTGACCTATAAAGGGCGGATTTAACAACTGTTAAAAAGTCCATAATACAAGCTTCCATGGAACTACTTCATTTACTACCGCACTAGAGTATTATAACTAGAAATATCACTGATTCATGCAATGGGCATAATAGTCCTTCTATGTCCAGGTGCCAGAAAGAACCCTGAGCTAACTGATCTTCAGACAGAGATAAAAAAACAACTGTTCACTTCACAGGAAGTAGCCACCATTGCTTGCAGGTGACAGTAAATTTTATTCTCTTTGGGTGGAGGATTGACACCTAGAATTGGTTCAAATTCACATAGAGAAATAGACTGAAAAATATTAAGTCGTCTTCTTCGATATTCCAAAAGAAGAAAAACAAAAACAAAACCCCCCCCCGGGGAGGCTGGGAAGTCCAATTTGGAAGCCTTTTTGTGGTATTCCAAGGAAACTAATTTATATTAGAACAGAAAAATCTAGATTGAGATTTGCCCCTATTATAGGTAGAGAGAACTCAAATAGATCCTGAGCCTTATCTGTTATAATATCATTTAATGGGAGGATAATGAAAATCTTAATTTTTTTCCATTATCTTGCACCTTATGGAAAAATATTTAGGAAGATGATAGGAAAAAAATTTAGTAAGCAATATCTCCAGTTTTTCTAAAATGTATGTCAAACTCAGCACTATTTATTTTATGTAATAAAAAGATTATAACTTTTACTTTTTATTAAAAATATATATAAAGAAAAAGAGAAGTAACCCACCAAACAACAACTGCTTTATTTCATTTTGGGCTCTTCTGTGTTCAAGGACTTTGTAAAATTCTGAGGACTTCTCAAAAATGAGAAGGACACAATCCTTGCCTTCAGGATGTTCAATGTCAAATTTTGGAAATAAGTTATTAAACAAAGTTCCTATGCATCAAACACCATAATATTCATGAAAATATATGCTAAGAGAGCACCAACTAACCAGAGTCCAAAATATGGGGCAACAGGGGCAAGAGATGGAGTGGGAGTGAACCTGAGCTGGCACACGGAGGGGCTTGTACAGCCAGGGCCATACCCTGGAGTGTCCTGAAATTCAAGGAGAGCTGCCGATGGGTGTTAAACAGGAGGCAGCACTGACAATTATGAGACATGGATTCGGATGGCGTCAGGGAGAGGGAAAAAACAGATATAACTGCAGTTGTCCACATAGGAGATTCTGAAATTCAGAGATAAATTCCAGAAATATGGAGTATAGTACGTGAAATGGCAGAACCCGGTGACTGACTGTAAGTGAGGGAGGGGGGTGAGGCAGAGGAAGAGCTGAAGATGATTGAAAGAAACATTACAGGAGGAGGAACAATTTTAGGGTGGAGAAGGTCAATTTGTTATATGCCAAGGATGGAAAATCACTCCTGTATAGCCAACAGCTTCATTCCACATGTTCTGAAAGTTAAATATCTCATCAAGCAAAGAGATCCTTCATATTTTATTTTTCTGGCCCCTTCAGCATTTTATTCCCCTGAACAAATAGTCTAACCCCTTTGTAGATCCAAAATTTTATACTCTATTAAAATATATGTTATAAAGAGCCCTTTTTTGTACCATTTTTGAAATTTGTTCACTTAGGACAATGCCTATCTTCCCCTCCCTTGCTAAATGTCACACATTTCATATTCCACAAGGTACCTTCTGCTTTACTGATCACGAGGCAATTAAATTTTGGAGGGGAGGTGGTCCTAAGTTTGTTCTCATATATCAAGGAAAACCTGTAAGTTTTTTTAAAAAGTCAACTATGAGGAGGTATAATTTGCCTACAATACTGTGCACTCATTTTAATGAATATTTCTAGAGTTTTGATGCATTAGGAAGCCCATTTAATCAAGAAATTACATATTTTCATTATCTCCCCAAAATGTCCTTTGTGCCTCCCCCCAACCTCTGCTCTGACCCAGCATGGTAACCATGAAGGTACAGCTCTTGGATCTCTATTCAAAAGCCAATTAGCTGCAAGAGGTGCTGTCAGTCTCCTGCAGCTGTAGGATCCACTGCAGGATATGGAGCAAGGCCAACCTCCAGCAAGTGACTGAGAACAGCAGTGTAACCCGGGCCTGGACATGTCTGCTTGGTGCATGACTCCTCAACAAGCAATCTTTGTATCAGAACTTCCTGTTGGAAGCCAAGACTTCCTCAAAGCGGCACTGCAGCCCGAGACCCTCCTGACCTTATTTTACACTACATATCAATTAAGGCTAGCTACATTTCAGGTGCTTATAGTAACATGAATCTTGTGCCTACCATATGGGACAATACAGATATAGAGATCAACAGGAAACATTTATTGAGTACCTATCATATGCAAGAAATTGTACTAGCTACTAGGGAAACCAAGAGGAAAAATATCACCATCCAATACTAAGGTAATTACAATGAATTGTAGAAAAAGATTTTGTAGTGGAAAGATAATGAACAGGAGCAGCCATCTCTGACAAGTTCAACAGCAGTAGTATAGGCAATAGGTGCGATGATAATTTTTTTTTAAATTTATTGGGGTGACAATTGTTAGTAAAATTACACAGATTTCAGGTGTACAATTCTGTATTACATCATCTATAAATCCCAAGAATTTAAGGTAAGGATTTTGAAATCTTGAGCAAAAGTGTGTGCCTTAGCTGAGATATAAGACAGGGTTTTAGGCACAAAGTATGTGCACATACACAAACGTAGGAAAAGCCCAATTTGTTCTGATGACAATAGATGAGCAGTTTTAGAAACTTTATATGATGGATATGGAATGTCCTTGGTATTCAAAGATTAGCCAATTCTTAAATGTATGAATAAACAAATGACAAAAGATATGTTATTGGAAAAAATGTAAACACTAAAATATCAATTTAATGACATGAACTTTGGCTTCTAATGAATGAGGAGCCTCTTAAATATGTTTGAATGGGAAATGCTGTGGGAAGTGGTACTTGTGGTAGTTAAGTTTACTGGGAGGAAAAGAAAAGGTAAGCCACGCATAGATAAGCTGACAGCCTGTTGCACCAATGTAGGCAAGAGCTGATGAGAGTTCCTTCCAAACCTAATGGGAGAGATGGGAGAGAGCTAGAAGGGAGAACGGAAAAATAACATCCTAGAATTATGTATGGCTAAATGTGGGAATGAGGGAACTATGAATACACCATAGGTTTATATTGTGGGTAATATGGTGGGTCACAAAGGTTTATATTGTGGGAAACTTCTGGTGTCAATGGTGATACTTGATATGGAGGGACTCCTAATAATTGATATGTTTGAGGGAAAGATTAAGTTCAACTTTAGACCTATTGAAATCAAAGTGACAGTGTGATATCTTAGTGAAAATGTACAGTGGACAAAGAGACATATGAGAATATATATTAGGAAAGAGATCCCACTAGAAATGTACAAAGGGATAAATAAACCATGAGAATACATGATAACGCTGAGGGAAAAAAGACAAGCCTCAGAGAATGAGTCAGGAATCTATACAGCAGATTAAAGGCTTAAATTGTAAAACTGTGAGAAACAATTTTGGTAGCGAATGCTCTTGGGAATAAACTAGAGATGAATAAAAGAATCAAATATCAACTAGATAGAAAGGCCATGCATATTGGTGTGTGCAAACATATAAAGCTGAATGTCAAGTTTACTATCTTACATAGCTATGTTACTATGTACACGATAGCCTTTAACAGTACAGAAACGAAAGCAACAGAGGATTGCCTGTAGTCATGAAATCCTTCATTCTA
The DNA here is from genome assembly GCF_057876585.1 of Rhinolophus sinicus. Lineage (NCBI taxonomy): Eukaryota > Metazoa > Chordata > Mammalia > Chiroptera > Rhinolophidae > Rhinolophus > Rhinolophus sinicus. Next base: position 170,958,011 of record NC_142501.1, read on the forward strand.
TTATATTGTCCATGTTTTGCATAACATGACTGACTATCATCTGAGTAGTCTGCCCTTTATTAATAAATCCTTGAGTAAATATCATAAGGATTTCTCTGAAAACAAACTTGGCCTGCTAAATATTATGCACTGCAGGTTGAATTTTAATAAATTCCATAAAACACTACCAGATATATTTTTGAGACATCTATTTTTTTCAGTGCTATTTCTTCTCATGTCTGCTATTTCATTGGTTTACTTGTGGAGTGTGCTGGTTTCTTTCCTTTTGCCCCTTCAGAAAATCTCTCTACTCTCTTGCTCTGTGCCCTGGGAAGATAACTTGTATGGACTACATCAGGGTTTCTCAACCTTGGCACTAGCGACATTCTGAACCAGATGTCATGGAAGGAGCATGTCATGAGAGGGTGTCCTGTGCACTGCAGGATATTTAGCAGAATCCCTGGCCCCTATCCACTAGATGCCAGTAGCACTCCTTTTCTGCCCCTAGAGCTGTGATTGCTAGAAATGTTCCCTGGGATCAAAATTGTTCCTGTTTGAGAACCACTGGGCTACTTCAATGTACTCCTCTGCCTTTCAGTTTCCATGTCCATGTGTGTTTGGCCAACGGGAGCACCAGAAGGGTAAAATAGGGAGGTAGGAAAGTAAGATCAGGTCACTTCTCCCCCCCGCCCCAGTTATTCACTCCCAGCCAGGTAAGCGCAGGCAGGCTATTACTCCAAAGATCACAGATCCTGTCAGGTAGCCATCTTCACACAGCCCTTCAGCCCTTGCTTTTTCACTGATAGACTCGTTTTCACTTCCCCTCACCTCCAACACCCTGCCCTAAGAATCTGTCCCTACTCAATTCAGCCTAGAGGTTGTAATAGTGCCCACTGTTACTATCCTGAAGTACTATGCTACTTCTGCTTTTCCTAACTCTATCCAAACCTTCATAATTACTCACTTTATAAAAAAGTCTCTGTAAATTACCTAATTTGTGAGCACTATCTGTATCCTGCAGGAATTATAATTGATACAGGGTAAGTAAATATAAAAATATTTACAGAAAAGCAAAATACCAAATAGTTTTCTCCATATCAGCCCCAATCATTGCAATGTTTTGTGCACACAGCCTTATAATAATCACTGATTCACATCCATATTGCTGTTTATCCTGTGATTTGATAGATGAAAGATAGCTATCAATAAAAAGATCATTATAAACATTTTTTTGCCCATGTTACTTTCATGTAAAATGAGGATATAAATTTATAACAAAGAGTGGCAAGTCAGTGGAGCTGTAAATTAGCAGTATCTCATGGGAGAAGCATTGGGATTATACAGAAATGAGACTTTCACTATCTCATAGTTGCACCTTATAAATAAGCAGGGAACTACGTATAAATAGATGTTTGTTCATTAATTTAATCATGCAGTCACTCACTGAGTCAACAAATTATTGGGGCCTATTGTTTTTGAAGACAACGTGCTAAATTCTGTGGAGGCTACAAGGTGGTAAGATGCAGTTTTCATCCCAAGGATAATTTATAATCTGAAGTGAAGAAAAACAAGCAAGACTGTAGGTGAAAATGATATTTGTATATTAAATCACCATGATGACAAAGAGTATCAGTGTCTAGCGAGGGCCACTTCATAGCGAGACCCATAACAAGTGTTAGTTGAATGTGTGGTTAAATAAAATTTGAAGGAAGAAGAAAAACATACACACACAAACACACACACACACTCACAATGCCCCACATGCTACATGAGAACTATTAGTGTAACACGGTTCTCCCACATTCTCATTTCATTCCTGGCATATCTTATGTACATCAATCTTCTGTTGATTAAATAAACATTGACTGCTCTGTTCTCGCTTACTTTAGAAGCAGCCCATTAATTAAAGATTATTTTGAAATTGAAATAATTCCCCCATAAATATTAAATTCAGATATTTGCATACTAAGTCTTACTGAAGTGAAGCACAACTATATATGCAGGATAGGTGAAATAATGAGAAATAAGGTTTCCACTATACTGGTACTGTGTCTAATCTGGACTTTACAATGTTTTAAATGGACTTTATTTTTTAGAGAATTTTTAGGTTTACAGAAAATACGGAGAGTTCCCATACACAATGCCCTCTACAATTTCCACAAGATGTTAGTAACATCTTTCATGAGTGGTACATTTGTAAAATTGAACCAATACTGATCTGCTATAGTTTACCTTAGAGTTCACTGTTTGTGTTATATAGTTGTATGAATTCCAATAAATGTATGTCATGTGTCTACCATGACTGTATCATAAACTAGTTTCACAGCCTTAAACATGCTCTGGGTTCCCTTCATTCCTCTGTCCTTTCCCCGAACCTCTTGCAACCACTAGTCTTTTTACTGTTATAGTTTTGTCTTTTCCAGAACATCATATAGTATGCAGCCTTTTCAAACTAGCTTATTTCACTTAGAAACATGCATTTAAGTTTCCTCCATGTGTTTTGTGGCTTGATGGCTCATTTCTTTTTATTACCAAAGTATTTTCTATTGTCTGGATGTACCGCAATTTATTTATCTGTTTGCCTATTTAAGGGCATCTTGGTTTCTCCCAAGTTTGGGAAATTGTGTATGAAGTTTCAATAAACATTCATGTGCAGGTTTTGTGTGGATGTAAACTTTCAGCTCCTGTGGGTAAATATCAAGGAATGAGATTGCTGGATCATATGGTAAAAATATGTTGAGTTTTGTAAGAAGCTGCCAAAGTTCCTGTACCATTTGCATTCCCGTGAGCAACAAATGAGAGTTCCTATTGCTCCACATTTGGCCAGTTTTTGGTGCTGTCTGTGTCTTGGATTTTAGTCCTTCTAACAGTGTGTAGTGGGCTTTATGGTTTGATAGCTATTTTATGGCCAGGCAAATGGGCAAGAAAAGAGCAGAGGACCAAAGATTCTGCTTTTCTGTTGAAGTGATAAGGAAATGTATTGAAATTAGAAAAGGTATGAAGAATTTTCTAACAAACTGTTTAACGAGTAGTTGAAAAATGTTGATTTGTGACATGCACATAAATCTTTTGTTGTCCATTCTTGCATTGATATCAATGTTTCATTTGGTAAAGATTTAAGCACTGATGACTGTTAGTACCTGTTAATTGTTATTTTGAGTAGCAAGATACTTTTTCTGATTCATACAAATGTATAATGAGAATCGTATGATACAACATTTCAAACTGTCTGGAACATGAAATAGTCTCTATGATGTTGTAAGGCAAGCACTGAGCTTAGAGTCAGTGGATTTCAGTTTGTTCCATCTGAGCCACTCACTAGTCATGTGATCTTAATTCACTCAATTTCTTTGTGCCTTGAAAATGCATTTGTAAAATGGAATATATATATATACTTTTTCTGATTCTGTGTATATATATATATATATATATATATATATATATATATATATACACATATATATGTATATTGTTTTTTTCTACCCATTTTACTGTGAGGCTGGGGTAACAACGGCAACAAGCATTGAATTGTGCTATATATCTGACACTATGCTGACAACTTGAAAATCAGAAAGCGCTATGTAATATAGGGTCATATCAGTGATGGCCTTACCCCAAAGAGTTCAGAATTTGGCAGGGAAGCACACACTATCCATAGTACAATTTGATCAGTGTTGTAGGTGTAATGTAACTAATGTCCTTTGAAGTACTAAGAAAGAACAGGAAAGGACTATAAATATTAAGCTCTTTGTGCCAGGCTCTGGGCCCACATTTGTCCCATGTTATCTCCATCACACCTCTGAGATTTGAATTTTTTAATTCTCTTTTCATACAGGTGATATAAATGAATAATGAAACAATTTGTTCATGGTCACACAGCTAATGAATTCAGTGTAGTTCCATTTTTCATGGAAAGTTGGAGAAGGGTATATTATACATCCTTAATTGCAGGGGCCATTTCTAGAACTCAACTTTCTACAATTCAAAATACATCACATACAACAGATTACTCCACAGCTCATTGGTGGTGGGAAAATGTGGGGTCTCTTTAAATACGTGGAACTCAGTAAGGGTAGGATTCCTGTTTACTCAAGAATCAGTTTTAGACATTGGCCCAGTGCTCATATTTCTGTTTTATTTTTCTCTTCTATTAACCAAAAAGAAAACAGAAAAAAATCAGACACACAACAACCTCATTGTATTTGTGACCTTCAGTACCAAGCAAGACTGAATAGAATATCACATTTGTGGCAGATTTAGTATCTTCTCTGTCTGATTTTCATGGTTGCCCAGAGGTTAAGAGTCTTGGAATGATTCCAGTCTGATAAGGAGAAAAAGACATTGAACTAAGTGTCTAGTCTAAAATAGCGCTGGGAAAACGATTCCTTTAGCTTTACTGAGATTTGTCAGAATAACTGTTATACAGAAATGCTATGTTCCTTTTCCCCTGTGATCTAAGAACTTTTCTTATCAATTCATATATCCTGGAATTTATTACAGAATGTGACACTGTCCATAAATTTATGAAATATTCATTGACTGTTAGATATGAAAGGAGGTAGTGACGTAAATAGGACCTCATATAATTTTTGTGGGTCACTTATGTTCTGTATTTGCCTTTATGGTTGCTTTTTAAATAGTGTCACTGTTAGAATCATTACTGGTTGCTATCTAGTGGATCACCTTCAACCTTTGTTCAAAATGTAATGTTTAAAAAGAATGACCATTTAAAATGTAAATGTGTATCTAACTTCGATCACATAAAGGATCTGAACTGGGCAAATAAAAGATGACAAGTTTTAATACCTATGCAATAACAGGTCCTGAAATAAGTACCTGAAATAATATGTACTGACTCTATCAACTTGTGTGAAATGTGCCTGAATGAAGCAAAACAATGGTATTCTCAGATGCAATGCATTAAAGAAAAGTTAATATCATATCTACCAAGTACATTATTAACAGTATCATGCCAACTTCTCTCCCAGTGCGATTTATAGAAAAGCATGAATCTCTAACAGGGAAATCTCCAATACTGTGTTAACTGGTGATTACATTTAAAATATTTTACAACACATTCCCTAAAGTATAATTCTAAACAAATATAATTCTAAAATAACTAATGAATCTTCTTCCATAATGTGAAAAGGAACATATAGAAAGCGAATTAAGAAAGGATATTTAGAAATTAGAGAAGTTCTTAAGAACTAACATTAAAAGCAGACTGAAAATCAATTTGAACAATGAAGAATACAGACATATAATTAAAGGAAAAATGGGGAAAGTTTATAAAAACACTACATGAGTAAAATTTTTCAAAAGCATATTTTACCAAATTTTAAAAATTAGCTTTAAAATAAGAATTAACCTGAATCTTAGTAAAAGCCTTCTCTATGTATATTTAGCTGATTTGGGGTCAGTCACAAGTTTGAGTAAGGAACAACTAAATGAAAATTTGGGGCTGACATAATTCCATACAACACAATGAATAAATCAAACAAAATCTGGCATGCCGATTCATATAACCAATTTTCAATATTTTTAATGTAGTGGAAAGTATTAATTCCAAGCAAATATGCAAATTTGGGCATGAACACATGAGGATGACCACCATCACTGTAGTTGCCATTACTTCTTCCTTTGAGAGGCAAAAGAAATAGGGCCACGATGGCCTGCTTGAGGGCTCTTCAAATTTTACTCCATCAATTAGAAGATGTCGAGGACAGGAAGTAAAGAGCTGTGACCCTCAAGCCATCTTACTCACACAATTTTCACTGGCATTAAGCTCTGAGAGATATGTCTTGGACTAAGAAAGAACAAATATATGCACAATTTGCAGGGATGTGAAGCTAGTAGCCATTACATATAATTTTGCTGTGGGTTATCAGTTGATTCCTACAGAGGAGGAATTCTTAAACTAAAGTGGTTTCAACCAGATCAAACATTACAGGAGGCAGATTTTATCTGCTGTTTAGAATAGGAGTCTTCATTTATTGTTAAGAAGATCTGTCACAACCAAAAATACTCCTGAGATTAGAATTTTCTAGATCGATGAGCAGAGCCTACAGATAAAAGAAATTACAAAGCCTTCCCCTTGAATCTTGATCAATATTTAGAGATGACTGCTCCACATCACAAAAGGTAACTAGTTTTTAAAGTTTTTCTCTGCTTCTAATGGAATCTTTATTGCTGAAGTATTAGAAGAAATAACAAATCCTGGTGTCTCATCCATTGCCTTTCAGAGGTCCACATGGCTGATGAGCCACAACAGTGACAAATGGCACACTGTGCCTCAGTATGCAGCCTTTTTCTCCCTCTCATCTTGCAACTGAACGCTGTCACATCCCTTGCAGAGGAAACATACATTTCACAGCTGTCATCTGTGCATAAAAGGCAGAGGGAGGGAAAAATTTCTTTTTCAATCTGCCTAAACTTTTCATTGTATTCCATAAGGAAACACTGAGTATGTGTTTGGATATAAAACATGGAAAGTTATTTTGGGAGTAATTACTTTCAAAGGAAAACACATAGTGGAGAGTCAGGAGCAAAGGATCATCTTTTTCAAGAGCAATCAGAGACTTCCTGCCTCCACATTCCTAATCTTCTTTCTGGTATCATACATATTCTCACCAACTGCCTAGTGTTGGATGCATGTGGTTCTGCCCATCTGTGCAGCAGTCAATCTCATTTGTGTGATTTACTAAGACAATATTTAATGGAATATGAATAATGTATAATGATCAGCAGCTTTTAAATCCCCAACATTTTTCTCATGAGTGAAACGATTGCTTTGTTCTTAAGGAGAACGCTAATTTCATGTATACATGTAAAATTAATTAGATTGTTATAAAAGTGTGGAAAAGCAAGAACTATGGTGTATGAAAGATACAAGTAATTTCATTATAATGGGTTCATATTCTATAATATACTAAATTGCTACTATGCACATGGCAATCTGAAGTAGAGAATGATATCGTTGTCATTTTATAGTCCATTCCATGTAGTTTGTCCTTCAAAATTTAGATCATAAATTTTGGGCAGTCAGTTTTTTTCAAGAAGACTATGCTGTTTATCGTTGCCTCCAGAAGAAGGAAACAGTCTACAACTAAATGAATAAAACTCATTTTACATGAACTTATTGAGCATTGGAAATGTGCTTGGCAGCTCTGAAGAATAGCAGGGAGGCCAGCATAGCTGGAGGGCAGTGTACAAAAAGAAAAGACATGGGAAATAAGAACTTAATGAGCTCCAGATAATGTAGGGCCTTTAAACCAAAAATGTGCTTCATTGTTTGTGTGATAGGATGCCATTGGATGATTGAGAGCAGGGGCAGAATGATTCGGTTTTTATCTTAAAAGAATTACTCTGACTGGCTGGGAACAGACTAACTAGAATGTATGAGTGGGAGCAGGGAGATTAGTTAGGTGGCCAGGAAAGAAGGCCTGGTGAGAAATGCAAGCCTGGTCTAGGGTGGTAGCAGTGAAGAAAGAGATGAGAAGATCGGAGCTGTATTTTGAAATACAGGTAAACTGGTCAGCTAAAGGTTTTGGATGGAGGATATGAAAGGAAAGGAATCAAGGATACTTTCATGGCTTTGGCCTGAGCAACCCAATATGTGTGGTATATCTGCAAATGCTGTGAGAGCTAAGTAAAGTGAAATCGCTATGTATTTGAACAGTTATGAAAAGCTTTTTGGAGTTCTGGAGACTTGAGCCGGACTTTTTAGCCTGAATGAAATTCAGACAGGAGGCATAAAAACCTTCCCAAAAGTAAGGCAAAGTTAGAAGTTGCACATTGTATTAAGTCACTGGGAGGTATTTTCGAAGACACTTGTCTGCCTGGACTAAAGAGTTTTGCTGAGTAATTGTGAGACATATGGTTGAAGAGGAAGGAAGGCTGGATAAACAGAGACTTAAATAACAGGATTAGGACTTGGGGTTTGCTGCTACAGATCGTGTACAGCCAGTGGCAAATTTTCTAGAACTAATCTGGATAGTAACATCCAAATTTCCAGTGTACTATATTAAAGGCAGTACTGCCAAAGGCCATTTCATGGATTCCAAGATAAAGATTATAAAATGCTCAAACTCTGAGAAGGTCAAACGTATTTCAGAGAAAATGCTACCATAAATTCCATTTTACACTAAACCACCAGCCATAACACAAGCCAGTACTTCTCTCCACTGAAGTCAGTTTCTTGTAGTGTCTTTTTATAAAGGTACCTGTTAGTTTCTAATACAAAAGAGGAATATGTGAAAGAGGGATGACATTTCAGTTTCCTGATAAAGGATAAAGCACAAATATTTGTGGGATATAAGTAATATACTTTTTTTCTAATAGTTACTCTGGGGAATTTTCCCCCCTAAAGCCTTCAGTTTTTTTATACATTGTTGACTATATTCTTTAAATCTGAAAAACTGCTTTCTATTTGCAACTGCATTCTACTTCCAAATACATACATCAATGGTTCAATCCTTGTTATGCTTTAATAGACCGAGGTCTTAGGTCCAAAAATACAACTTATTTAAAAATGTGACCCTAAACATTTGATATGATCAGACTTGTTAGTTACAGAAAACAAAAAGTAGTATCTGTTTACAAGATGATATTCAGAGGTTATATGGAAACCTGAAAGAATATAAAGGCCATCCCAGTACTGGTACAAAGTCTTTGTTCATATGCAAAATAAACCATATCCTGTGAATGGGGTTATCTAACTCCAGTAGAATTAAAATTACTACAGTTAAAAAGTTTACCAAGAAAGTGTACTTTTACAACTTCCTATACATTATCAGATACCTTATCAAAAAAGCATTGGAAGGTTATTTAGGAGCTTAGGGGTATTGACATGCTGTAGATAAAGGATATTACAATGAGAAAGGCACATTTTTGAGGGTACATGAATATAAGAGGATGACATACTTCTCAGAGCCCAAAAGGTTTGTAACACTTTGCAAAATCAAATTGTGAGTCCCTGAATGATCAGACATACTTGCCAAAATTAAGACAGCAAATCAATTATTCAATTCATTTGGGCAGTACAACCCATTACTCCTGAAAAATCTTGTTAACATTTCTCTTAAAATTTGGATGTGGTACACGGTATAGCAAAACAGAGAATTGTTGAAATGATATTTTAATTTGGTTTGATAATTGGAATCATGAAGTGTATTGTAACCACATTTTTTGGAGAAATAATAAGAGACTATGAGGGCTACGATACCTTACTCAGAGATGGCCTTACTTCAAACTTGAAGGGAAGAGAAGGGGTTTGGGGAGGAACTCTTCAAACAAGGTCCATAATATTCACAGACTGACAGACTCCTACATATACCCATTATGATTAACAGCCAGATGTCAATGTCTAGAGCATAAGAAATTGGTCTTATATGTCACTATAATTCTGATGATGCCTGCACAGTATTTTACATATAGCATGACTTTAACAGATATGGCCCATATGAATGAATCAATACATAGTTAGATGAATGGATGAAAAGCAAATACTATAACTATACCTGTAATATACTATAACTATACTATAACTATACCAGTACCTGTGAAGCTAAGATAACATTTTGAATCAGTCAAATAAATGTAAGTGGGAACTGGAACACTAAGAAGGAAAATTCGCAACTTTAGTTTCTAATTGTGCTTAAAGCAGCAGGATGCTTAATCATATAAATGTTGAACAGTGTGAAATATAAATATCATTTATTATGGTTTTGCTAGGAATCTAATACATAGTTATTAAAGGAAATTGAGGAAATATAAATAAGCAAAGGAAGACCATAAAATGACTGCTATCCATGACCCAGAAATAGTCACTTGGTTGCAGTGGTTCATCAAGGAAAATGTTGAAGGTTTTTTTTGGTTTTTTTTTTCGGTGGTTGCTACAATGCCCAGGGAGGATTACTGGCATTTAACAAGTAAGACCTGGGGCTGGGAAACATCCTACAATGAGAGAGACAGTTCCCCAAAGAAAATAATTATCCAGTTAGAAATGCAAACAGAGCTTTATTAAGGAGAACCGAGAGCCTGACGGTACATTTGCTTCAGCTTTTTATACATACATACACTGTGCACAGAATTTTTAAAAACAAAAATAGGTTATACTATACAAACTATTCATACCATTTTATAATCTGTTCTTTTACTTAGTGCAGCAAGAGCATCCTTCCACTCCATTAATTATTCTTCAATGCCCACATTTTAATGGTTGCTTAGCCTTTTAATGGCTACTGACCACTGCATGGGTCAACCATAGTGCATTTAAAATAGTCCCTATTGTCAAATTTCTACCATTTTCCCCTCCAATTTTCTAATAGAATCAATGCTGAGATGAATATCCTTATATTTAAATTTATGATCATTTCAATTCTTAGAAGTGAAATTGTTGCATCGAAGAGTATGCATAATTTCAATGCCCTTAATATAGATTTTCACTATGTCCTCCTGAATGATGTGCATTGATTTATTGTCCAACCATATTATTGGTGATTGAATGGACATCTGTAATATAAAGTTGCTGGAAAAGTGAAACACCAACTGAGGGCATTATGACCCTGAGTGATAGCTGGTCCCTTCCCAATCCCACATCTAAGTAGAAGGTGCAAGGATTGCTACGAAATAAGCTCACAGCTGAGACAACAAAACTAAATTCTTAAAGTCTAAGTGCCAGACCCTTTCATTATTTGTCCACCAGTAAAATAAGAAGGAAGGAGAAGTTTTCATAAACAAATTTAAAGGGAGATATTGGTGGAACATTTCCTCTGTGGAGGCAAATGTTAACTCATGAGGTTTGGAGATGTCTGTGAGCAGTATGGATTCATGTCTCATTCCTTGGTGTGATGCTGCCTGAAGAGCAGGACCTGCTGATCTTTCCCAGTACCATCAGAGTGTGAACAAACAACCATACAGGCACAGGGGCTGGCATACCTAGTTGGAGAATTTAAGCTTTCTTTTCCCCCACACACCCTGATTCCTCAGAGTTGAGGCTGGTGTGGTAGAGATTCCTAGGTTTCCTATGGGCCCAGGTCAGGCCTTGGAAAGAAGAGTAGTCAGGGGCTGGCCAAAAGAAATGTGGAGGATAGACGCAACGAGTGACAGGAAAGTGTGGTTGTCCTAGACCTCTGAGGTTACGAGGGTACCAGCCAAGCACATGTAGACCATATAATATACCACATCAGAGAGTCACCCCCAGGATATTAGCAATTGTGTAGGATGAAAACCTAGACCCCACCAAGAACATAGATAGTCCTATTCTTATCCCTCCTCCTTTACCCTTTGCAGGCATACTACTTTCACTATCAAGTGAACTTGGGGAGAGGGAACTTTGAGTACCTATTGAGCTCTGGCAACAAATAAATCTTGAATTTGATTGAATATTAATATAATGAGTCTGTTACAGTAGAAATAACTAAAATAAGATTAAATACAAGGTCTTAAACTAGGCGTTGGTGCTTATCATGAAGGTGTCAAATTCAGATGAACTTGGGGTTGTTCCTTCTCTGGAACTGTTCACATTCTAGAAAGTTCTAGCACCGCAAATTAGCTTGAGGAGAAACTCTCTGACCTCCTTCTCATTAATGGGCATTCCTGTCTTTGGGCATATGATAAAGGAGCCAAGAAGATGCCTCAGTCAATTTTCACAATTTCAAACTACTGCCCCGTTTAGGTCAGGGAGCTTCATCATGATTTGGCACAAAAGCCTCATGTGAATGAAGGAGGTCACTTCTTCTGCTTTGTCCCAAGGGATCTTACAGAAAATAGCTGTATGTCTTCAATTTCTTTTTGACTCTGAGTGGTGAACTCACAATGTGATATATAGATGATGCATTACAGAACTGTACACCTGAAACCTATGTAACTTTACTAACCATTGTAACCCCAATAAACTTTAATTAAAAAATAAAAAAATAATAAAAAAATTAAAAGGTCATAGCAAAAAAAGAAATAAAAGAAAGAAAATAAAGAAAAAAATAGCAATAGAAGAATAGGATCCAGATATGGGATGCTGAGTCCTGATAATCTCTCTAAATATCTCTAATTCAGAACCTAAAAATCAGCCATTATTTAGAAAAGGAGGAAAAGTGTGAGTGGGACAGTGTCAGTTAGCCGAGAGGATCTCAATCCTGTTTCATTGAACACCCAGAACTGTTTTCCCTGGGTTTGGCATCAAAAAGGCATTAGGAAAGACAGTACCTGTACCCCTAACATAGGATATTACTGCTTTGAGATTTTCTTCAGTTTCAAAGAAAACCTTTCTAACTTTGTGAATCCAGTGTTTCCCCAAACCATTTCTTCCTAATTACAACATGTGTGTAATAGTCAATGGAATCACATTACTTTCAGAAAATCTCAGGACAAATAGTAGTGTGACTTCATTTTATTTAACTAAATAAAGTGGAATGTTCAGGGAATAGCTTTTCCCTCTTTGTGTTACACAATTTACTTACTGACTATCATCAAACTATCAACAAATATGGAAAAAAACCTTCTACAATCATTTAACAAAACTCTAAGAGAAAATGCAGGCTTGTCTTAGAAAAATGTGTTAACTGTATAATGCATTATAGTTGATTGTTTATCTTTTGCCCACATTATTTCATCTCATTCACACTTTGTGCAGTGGCTGGCCAGTTACAGACGAGCAGCTTTCATTTAGAAAGAGTAAATGAGTTGCTAGAGGTCTGGCAATGTGTAATTGAACATATTGACCTAACATTCAAGCTATTAAACAGACTGAAAGCATTTCAGACTCGTTTAATTCAACACTTTTCTTTTACAGATGAGAAAAATCCATGCTCAGAGAGGTGAAATGATATCATCCCGCACAGGGAGAGTGACAAGACCAACTCCATGTTCCCTGACTTGAAATCCATGACCTCTACACCAAGCCATGTTTTCCCTATACCAGGGGTGCCAAAAAAACATATACAAGTGGACACTTTGGTCAGCGTTGCTCAAGCAATAGATCGCTGTAATCAGAAGTGTCTGGACGCTGATGGTAACCACTTTGAGTACCTCTTGTAATTGCAGAAGTCAAATGTGACTTGTATACATCTTTTGTTATCTGTATATATTGAATATTACAATCTTAGTACAGTTTTCCTTTCTTAAATTGTGTATACATTTTTTTGGCACCCTCTGTATATGACCAAATCAAATGATACAGGTAAACAAGGGACCCGATATGAAGACAAATGCCAGCTGGCTATCATTGCGGATCAAAGCACAGATATAGAGCAGCATTAGTCAGAACACGTATGAACTGACTGCCTTTGTTTCAAAGTCATAAATGTTAGTTTCCCTTTGCAGGAAGAATACTGTGGAAGAAGGATTGTTACTACAAGCAGTTGTTAGTATTTGGTAGAGATTAATTTTTACATATATTATAGTATTAGAAATTAAAGATAGAGCATTTTTAAATGTCATTATATGCTGTGCTTAGCAAGTATATTAATCCTCATAATCAGTGACATACCTTCTGTCCAGTTTTCCTAGAGATGGAAAATAATACACAATCCTCTGAGAAAAAATTGGAGTCTCAGGTAAAGCTATATAGACATGCTCAGAAAACCTGTGTGGCATGAAATATTATAGTGTATATTGAAAGATCAATTTTCCTTTGTTTTGAGAATTTCCAACATGAAATAAAGTGTATATACATATATGTATATAGAAAATTATTTCCTATTATGGAATTTCACTTATACCATTCCCATGTAAGCATAGATAGTTAAAATCTATTTGATTTCCTTAAATTAAAAATTCATATTATCCTTCACAATCCATAAAGTCACACCTGAATTCAATCTTATGAATTAAATTCCAAATAGATTTATCATACTGTGTTAGTATGAAGAACACAAAAGAAATGTGAGACAGTTTCCACCTCTAATCAGGAAGATAAAATATATACTCTTGGCTTCATTTTTTTTTTCACTCATTCATTTAATTACTTGTTCAACAAACATAATTCCTGGCTCAACGTTCTTTGTATTAACATACAGTATAGCCTTAATAAGAATTAAATACTACTTTTGGAATGTTCATAAACATTTGTTAGCGATTCCAGAATTACCTGGCAGAGAGGTATGTAAAATGAAACTTAAGTATTCAAATGTTTGGTGAACTTTTAATAAAGTTCATTATAAAAGAATTACCTCACATATGAATTGACAAACTATTCATTTTCCCTCCTACCGTAGAAGAACAGTTAAGTTGTTGAGCTGTATCATTCAACTCTAGTTCCCATAATTATGTAATTGCATGCAAAACACAATTGGCATCTCATTTACCTTTTTTCTACTTACTTGAATTCAAGTAAACATATTTTGTCCTCGATTTTTGTGTATTTCGAATATTTGAGAACCATAAGCTCTCTTTTTCTATTTTCTCTTTGTAAAACAAACATACCATCAAATGTTTCCCTAAAAATTAGAAAACTAAAAGCTTATATTTAAAGGGGGAAAATCAAGGTATTTCTTTCTTTTTAGGGACAAACAAGCTGATTATCATTGAAATTTGGAATAAGACGCTTGTATATCATAATATATATAAACAAATCTTAGCTCCTTTATACCTATCACCTAAACACATTGATGCTAGTTTTCCATTGAATCACAAGGTGAAAATATGGCTCAGATACTAATAGAAGTTAAAAAAAAAATACCTAAGTTTGAAATCATCCTACATAACATAGTATCTGATTAATAAAACACTATCAAAAGTATGTCATCTTTACATGTAAAGGAACGTTAGCAATACATGTTACTACGTGCACAATGAAGGCGGGTTCATAAAAGGATGATCATTGTTCTCACATTGCATTCAGCAGAATTTTAATCCACATTAAGCATATATGAAGTAATAATCCAATTGCACAAATATGATTTAAAGCTGTTTGTTGGTGTGCCTTGAAGCCATTCTGTCACAGTCTTGCTGCATTCCTCTAACAAACAAAACTATCATCACCGTCAGTTCTTTGAAGACTGAAATTGGATTTGCAGCCATGTATATGCAAATATTGTGTGATTGTAATGCTTACAGATTATTAACCACTGGTCCTACGACTCTGGTGGAAGCATTTGTAGTTTTCTATGTCCAAACAGCTAAGATATCGTGGCTCTTATCTCTACATGTATGAGGTAATTTAACAGTACATTAATGAAAACAAAATTTAAAGTACAATCAATATTGAAAACTAGGTCTCTGTCATTTCTAACAAAAACCATTTTTTTCCGGTGATGGATATATACTTGTTACAAATGCATACATGTTCTCAAAGACTAGAGATGTTCCTCTTCCCCAGGAGTAAATATGTCAGTCGTCCTCCGTGGACTACACATTTCTTTAGAGCAATACACAGACAGGAGCCATCCGTGTGATTCACTTCTGTCTATTCCCCACAGTGCCCAGCTGACTGTCCAGCATGTATAAAGTACCCATTAAATGACTGAATGCTATTGAATTTTAATAATAATATAACCATAAGCTTATGTTCATTACCTCTTTATATATAATTATAGTGTGCTTTCCCATTTACAACCTTATAAGATTAAGGGTCATTAGGAATCGTGATTCATCCATCTCGAGCCCAATGAAATATTATCAGATACAAAGAAAGCCCATCATAATGGATGTATTTCTAAGTGGAGACAGTGTGTGCAGCATTAGTAGACACTCATATGATTGTAAAATATTGATTTTTACATACCACGTGGCAAAATGTTACTGATTATATATATTTTGAACCAAATCAATTAGGTCAGTTAGGGTTTTTTCTTTAATTACTACATTGTGCTTTAATCTAAGATTACAATGCTATTAATAATATATGGCTCTCTCACCACAAACACAAATCAGGCAATTCATTGTGCCACAAAGATTTTAGTTTAGGTGTTGGTTATCTTCTGAGGTCAAGCACAAAGGCAAGAATCAAACTTCTAACCATTTGGGACAAAAATGTTATTAAACATTTAAGGAGAAAGTTTACTATAAACTAAAATATGTTACTAATCTTGACATCTGTTATTATTACCTTCTTATAAATAATAAGATTATGCCTATGACCTGTGTATGCTTCTTCAAAGAAATCTGAAAGTTTATCTGTGACCTTTGACTTATTTGTGAAATCAACATAAAATGAGTTAGGTGATGGCAATATCCATCATCTGTAATCATTTAATCAGAAGGTCCATAACACTCAAGTGCTTAAAAATAAATTTGTGTTAAGCTAAATATGATAGCTCTGGTAAGTCAAAGGAAGTAAGTAGAAGGATTCTTAAATGTTATGGATCATAATGTCAAACATGACATTTTACTTTCCCTGCTTTGTTTTATTCATCTAGCACACACTTGGTTGGCTACCCTCTTGTGAATTATGGTGGGATTACATAGTATGCCTGCATCTATCCATTTGAAATCAACATTTCCTGTGCTGGGGAAAGTAAAAATTCTTTATAATCTGATCTAATTTTTTCAAAATGGCACTTTTAGGAATTTTTTTCTGATTCTAAACAAAAACAAACAAGCATAAACCTGAATATTTCAAGTAGCTGAGGCAATAAATATTTCAAGCTTAATTCTTGCACGAAAACTATCAACCTCTGTGTAAATTGGCCAGTGCCTAAATGGGATGTGATAATTAAGCTGACTGCGTACTATTTGTCAGGTAGTGGCTTTGTAGTTTACTCAAGACTTTCACTCTCTGTAAACCCAGAAAATTATAAAAATATAAACTTCAGGGACACTGAGAATCCAACTCTACTAGGGCAGTACAGATAGCATGAGAGAAACACTCATTTGTTCAGCAAGTGTTTGCGCTGAGCCACATGCAAAACACTGTTGAGGGATTGAGATTGAGCAAATGTTCTAGTGACTAGCTGTATATTGTAAACATAGTGGCACCACAGAGCAACTTTTATTCAAATTAACTTTCTTTATGTAATATTCTTGGTACAAGAATTCATTTGTTCCCTGTAGAAGTGGGAAACAAATTTTATCGCTGGTTATTTGAACTTAAAACTTGAATATTTCTGTCAATACATTTGTGATCTGTGTCTACTATGCCCATCAAATGAATGAGCTTCAGGAAATGAATTAGGTGGCTGATAACCGCTTGTGTGCATGCAGATAAAAATGTAGATCAGAAGATGTATTTACTATTTGGAAGTATTAAATAGATCTAATAACATTTGAATAACAAATTCTTAAAATTCAAGATATCTTATTTGTTCTTTAATCTCCAATAATTAGAAAGTATTATTAAGGGCGGCTTCATTCATATGATCAAAGTCACAAAAATACTTAGGTATCTCATATCTCTATGTTAACATCAAAAGGAGACAAAGTACACCAAACCTAGCATGTCCCAAAGGAATAGATTTACCAAATAAAAAGAGAAAAATAAAAATGAGCTACTAGAGCTCTTGTTTTAAAAACCAAAACAAGGAAATACAAAATGGAAGAGAGAAGGAAAAGAATGATAGAAGGATGGAAGGAAAGAAGGAAGGAAGGAAGAAAACTTTGTCCCCTCAATCAGAGAGTGATGGGCTAAATATCCTTAAAAGTCATGAGGTCTGAACCCTCTCACAGCCACTCCTCTGCAGTATTCCTGGTCTTCAAGAGAAGCACCAACTACCAAGAGACTAGCACAGACTTTTATCCACTCTGCAAGTTAACACCTAGTAGCCCTGCTTGTCATATCCCTCTTCTCCCAAACGTCATGAAATGCATGAACAAATTTTGTTGATATTACCTCCCACATAGTCTTTAATCCATTTCTTTCCTCTTCCCACCATTACCTTGGTATATGCCATCATCTCCTCTTCCCATCACAACCCACTAATTGTTCCCTGGTAACCCTCCTGACCTCCCTTCAATCTGTTTCCTCACAGTCAGGCAGAGACATTTTTTTTTAACATGCGAACCTATAACCTGACATCCTTGCATAAAAGGTTTGAATAGGTTCCTTTATTCACAGAATGAAGACTAACATTTTTAACATGGCCAGCTATGATGTGGTCCCAGCGTACCTCTCCAGCCTCTTCCTCCTTGTTTCCTCTGGTGCCAGCCACATTCCTCTTTGATTTCCACATGGTGCCCCTTACCACATGAGGTTTGCTCCTGTTTTTGCTTTTGCCTGGAATGCTTTTCTTTCAACTTCTGCTTGTGTATTAATTGCATATATATATATATATATATATATATATATATATATATATATATATATATATATATATATATATTTAAAGATATCAGCTCCAATGTTAATTCCTCAGGGAAACCATTGTGATGCGCTCCCTTACCCTTATCCCACACTAGCTGGGTTAAGTCATCTTTTTGATAATTGTTGGCATTATGTACACCATAGCATTTATCACAGTTAAAAATCACACACTTATTGTGTGATGATTATTATTGATCTTTATTACTACACTATAAGCTAAATGAAGAGAAAACCAGTGTATGGTTTTCTCATTATTTTAACCTTAATATCTAGCAAACTTTCTGGCACATGGTTAGTAAAAGCATTATTTTTTGAAGGAAGAATGGGTATCTCAATAGGGTCATTAACAAATGGTTAAAACAATAATAAATTGCTTATTTCAAGTCACAAGAATAACTTTGATCAGTTTGAATGATAAAATTATTTCAGATTTTCTAATGAACGAATTCAATTATTTTATTTGAACTTCCTAGATTTTTTGGCATCCCATAGATGTGGCCACAGTGAAAGAAGTTTATTGGTGTCTTCCTTAAGTTATAGAAACTCAGAATTTTATTGTTCAGTTGGGCTTTAACACAATTTTCTAGTATAGTTTCCTCATTATATGAGAAAGAGTCTTAGGAGATCTGCAAAAGGTCATCCAGCCTCATAGTGACAGAGCAGGGATGGAAATCAGCCATTTTAACTCCCAGTTCAATGTTTTTCTTCTATAGCTATGCTGCCATTTCTAGGTTTTATGGCTTTATTTTCATATTAGAAATTTGTAAGCACCTATAAGTACCCATAGGAGAAATATCTCCAAATGGTTGATTTTGTCACATCGTTTAGATTTCTGCTTTAAAAATTAAAATAAATAGCACTGTTTTAGAAGGATAAAAAAACAAGCCAATTTTTGTAAGAAAGAAAGCACTTTTATGCCTGATTTGCAATTTACGTTACATGTTTTAAATGGGATGGGAGGGGTGTGTGGTACATATTTTCCTGGTTTCTTAATATTTTAAAGCAAAGAATTTTTCCAGTTAAATCTGGTGGTCCACAATTTAGTTTATAAAAACCCCAAAGGAAGCTATGTTTTGATGGACGGAAAAGCATTACTGGTATCTAGTCTGTTAGAAGTGGCAATGTTACCTTGGACTGCTTACTTCCCCTCTGTAGATTTCCCTTTCCTAATCTGTACAGTCAGGGAATTGGTCTACATCATGGGCCCTGTCTGTCAGTGGGTTTCTGAGATCCCGCTACGCCTTCTGGTGTGTGTATGAGAGTGCACATTTTTAATGGGAAGAGGGTCTATCGCTTCTATTAGATTGGCAAAAGGGTCTGGGACACAAAACAGGTTAATTATCTTTGTACTAACATTTGAAATTTCTCCTAGCTTTTGCAATGTAATAAGGTTAAAAATGTAATTACAATTTCAGATAGAATATAGGAATCAGTATAATTATTGGCACAAGTAATAAGATTATTTGAAAAGCAGAGTCTGCACCAAGGAGTACCACCATCATCAACCATACACTCAAGTGTTAGCTTCACTAAAAGTCCAGTCTAGATTTTCCATAATGAGCATCAATTGCCCCAGACAATGTAATTCCATGAAATCTAAATATGTCACAGGTTTTTGGTCCTGCTTTTTCATTATCTATGTTTTCACAATCCATCATGGTAGGCCTGCTAGATAGGATTAAATAGAATGGAGGCAGCCTGGCACAGTTTGCCAGCAAATAAAGCTACTTTCTTATCATTTTCAGTATATCTAGTCCAAAATCATTTTGATTATAATTTTTGGATGGTTGAATAGCCACGTTTACTATACAATCTGTATAATTATTAAAGACACAGATTAAAGATCACTCTGGTTATTTACTTATCTCTTTCCTTCCTTTCCTCCTTCATTTAATAAATATTCCTTAATTGTCTACTGTGTCAGGCACTGTTCTAGACATGTGAAATATCAGTGGACAAAGTAAATATGTTCTACCCTCATGGCACGTATATTGTAGAAAGGGAGAAATAAAATAAACAACATACATAAAAAATAAATAAGTGATTTTTTTACTTTTAAAGGTGATAAATGATTTGGCAAAAAAAGAAAAAAAAATACAGAATAAGGAGATTAGGAATACAAGAGGTGAGGAGTATGGTTCCAATTTTAACCAGGTTAGGGTAGGCCTCATTGAGAAGGTGTCATTTAACGAAGACCTGAGGAGATGAGGGAGTAAGCCAAGTATATAAGACCTTGGGGAAGAACTTTCCAGACAGAGGGAGGAGCCAGGGCAAGGGTATGCTTGATTTGTTTCAAGGAATAGCAATGAGACCATTGTGGCAGGGAAAAAGCAAAAATCATTCTGCTGCTACGGTCATGAAATTTATAAAATTTCATCTAGTCAACACCTTATTTTCTATTATTTACCTGTTTAAAATGAAAGTCATAATATATTGTATATAATCATACAAGAGTCACATTTGCATCCAGAAATGAAAAGTAAAATTTTTTCTGAGAATTCTCGAATCACCCCAAAACCATGATTTCTGGTTGTTATGCATTTTAAGTCTCTCAGTTCCCACAAACATATATTTGGTAATAAACTCTTATATGATAAGCAAATATGCCACTTAGTAGGTGATGTCATCATAAAGAAATCAAGTAAAAGATCTTAATTTTGAAAATTTGGAGATTGGGTACAATGTGATTTGCTATATTCCAACAAAGAGAAATTCCAAGATTCATAGCTAATATGAAAGCACCCATTCTTTCCGAAATGTCACTGTTTCTTTGGCATTTATTACATTCATTTCATTAACTTTCTTCCAGAATATGAAACAATCATGATTATTGTATATTTTTCATGGCATTTATCTGGGTTACCACCTCAAGAAAGAATACCCATATAAAGGCAGTTAATTTTAATGAGGGGAGGGTCAGTCAGCCCTCCCCAAGTAAGCATTTTAATTCTGTCAAGTGCCTTGCATGAAAATGCACTGTGATCTTGCAGGCTTGCAAGTGTAACATAAAATGCATGCAACCATACCTTGCCCAGCTGGTCCTTTCTGCCAAAGCCAGTAGCGGCTGCAATGCTCCCTGCTCCCTCCACTGTCTTCTGTGCAACTGCTGTCACCCCTGTCACCACTGCCTCTCCAACATTTGTCACTTGCTCTTTGGTTTTCTCAGCCACTGGGATAAATCAAGAGCAACAACAGATTAAGGGATGATGGAAAGACAGAAACTTAAAATAATTTTATTTCCACTAGCTGTCAAGTTCTAAACAGCTCTATTTACATACACATACCATAGAGAGCTGAAAAGTCAGAAGAAATAAAAGCTACAGAGCTTTCTACATAAGTGTGGTTCAGCCAAATACTGAATCTTTGTTAAAATATTTTGTTTTAATTATTAAAAGTTGCTTCAAATTTAATGATCATGAATTTAGATCCATGAGTGATTTGGGTTTGGTTTCCATTTTGTTAAGGAAAGTTTGCAGAAAGCTACGCATGCAGGTACAGTTACAGTTGTATCAGACTTGGGCATGAAATGTTTCCTTATTTCAATTTCAGTGTCAATTCTTTTACCTCACTAAAGAGGTTCATTTTCACCATACCTTCTGAGTCACGTGACATATCCATGTTCATATACGTCACTATCAGATATAAACAGTAGAGTAAGAGATGGTTATGAGGGAGCTTTGATCTTCCATAAAACTTCAGGTAGTTGAAACAGGAGAGTTTTTAATAATAAGATTGGTTTTCAATAATTTTAATGGAAACAAAGGAGCCAGACATTAAGTAAAGTAGGAAAATGAAGAGGTTTGTTGAACACACTTAAAATTTCTTTTCGTAAAACAAAATAGAATACGGTTCTCCAGTAGATTTTTTGAAATAAGTTAAAAACTGAGAAAGACATTATAAATAATTTGGGATTGGATTTAGGAGAAATTTAATCTTATATCAAAAATTATCCAAGACACTAGCCAATATAATTGTTGAATTGATCTTTCTGTATTACCTCCATGCAATTACCAAGTAAAGGAAGCACCAATAAAACAGTTTATTTCTATTAAATGAGGAGTTCTGTGAAGAAGCGGCAAAAGATAAGAGAATCTGCTCTTTTAATAATTTCAAGGTCAATACAGAAATGAAACAACCCCTCTTCATCTAAACCTTGTAACACTTGTGCTGATAAAGCCTAGGTCTTGCATCTCTTATCTCTATTTATGCAATGATTGCCTTCTTTTCTTTTGGCTCCCAAAACCCATTTTTTGTCTGCTTTTCCCCCACGTTTCAGAAATTTGGGGTTTTGAATGATACTCTTCCTCAGGGTCTCTCTTAAGCAAACAGAAACACGATTTCTTGTTATGCCTTATGCTTCTATACATCCTCTTTAGATAAATCGCGGTCTGAGGAACCCTAGGAATCACACTATGTCAGCTGTGAAATGTTATGTTCTAGTCACCTGATTATTATACAGATTTCATGTCACCAGTCGGGAGAGGCCAGTGATTAAACAGTGCGGACAAAGCAATGTGGTTTTGAATAGACTATGTAGGCCATGCAAGCTAAAGTGGTCTGTGAGAATGGATAGGCTTATGCCGTGGTCTTAGGCAGTGCGGGAAGCTAAAGAGGCCCTAGAGTCTAAAACCAGGAAGAGTGCACCTCAAGTATTGTGTGATAGTTGCCTTTTACCACTTCCGGTCTATGGCTGTTGCCTCCTAATGAGTAATGGCTATTTACAAGGCAACATTCAATTTAAATGCCAGTGAAAAGCTGCACTGGAAATTTCATATTTTAAAACATTTCAAGAATATTTATCCTTTAAAAATAGTGAATTATGTGCAAGCTGCCATTTTATCCCAAGAACATGAGTAGAAAATTTTGTTTGCTAATGAACATTTTTGTTATAAAATCACAAAGACAAAAGTAAATTTTGACCTTTTTACAGACTCACAATTTTTTTTGCCAGCCACAAAAATTTATTTTTACAATATCTAGATAATTCTTTATATATGAATAAAACTTAATCTAATGTAGGAGTATATGTACTCCTGTGCAGAAAATTGTACAGTAAACTGTGCTTTGCACTTTATTATAATTTCATTAGATTTTATCATTGTAAAAATAAGTAAATTAGTTACATTACAAAATGACAAAGTGTACAGATAGCAATAATGGATACATTTTAAAAGATTTCTGTAGGACTTGATTTATCAAGTGGTTTATCCATTAATCTTGGCTCCTTTTTCCCCCTATTAAGGCCTTTTGTACTGTTTCTCTGTTTATTGACCTTCCAAACAAAAGGGTGAAAAACAAAAGAAAAATAGACACTTAAATTAGTATGTTTTGCATCTAATAAAACTTTTTTTTTTCTTAAAGGAAAAGATCTTATAACCAGGATCAAAAAGAATAACTTTCCTCCCAACCAACTGCTAGTATATTTCAACTTGCTTATGTTTTCCTCCAAATGAACCAGTTTTTCCCGTTTTGGTTCATATAGCTCCATCTGGCCAGAAGCCTTCATCCCTCTTAGCTATCTGTCTCTTTACTCAGCAAATTTAAGCTGGTGTTAAAACCTACCACTAATGTCAGATTCCACTTTAAAAACCTTGTTTCTCCTCCTATGGTCCCATGAAATTTTAGATATATCTCTACTATTGAATTTTGTACATTGTATCATAATTATCCATTTCTCAGTATGTCTGTCTACTTCCACCAGAGTATTTTAAGTAAATTAAAATCATATTCTGTTTTATTTTTCTTTATATTATTTCATAGTAGGTATTCAATAAATAATTTTGAATGCATTAAAAGGAATTTTGTATATATCTGTAATTTATACATTAACTTCAACAATTAGATTTATATTTAACTTTAACTTAACAATAAAAATCTGGAAAGAAATGTGTCACCAACTTTTAGGATATAGCAAATCTAACCTTTGACATTAAAAATATATATAAAACTAAGAAGGCCTAGTTTTGAATTGGTATACAAATTAAAGATTTGAGAAAAATAAATTAATATTATAAAATGATTTAGCAAGGAAATTTAAATAACTTGTTAAAAGTTAACCGTGTTCATTATCATGTAATAAATTTCTATGATCACAGCCTTCAGTAAATCTCCAAGAGAAATCTCTTTACACCATACATTTATGAGGGGGAAAAAATGAATAAGCTGACACCATAATTTATTTTTTAAAGCACCTTCAAAGACATGCCATTCAATAAGTCCAGATTAAGTACACGCTCATATTTTCTAAAATGTGATACATTAAGTTCACAAGTGAAATGATGTCCTGAAATAAAAAAACAGGGTTTAAGATAGAGTTTTCTGGATTTTATCTTGAGATTATCTAACTGGGAAAATTTATTTCCCTTGGTTTTACAAGTAGAAAACTCATGACCTAAATTTACTGAAGTCTATATTTCTGCAAAAATAGCTAATGGGATGAATATTGGGCAAGTTTTCTTTTAACATGAGCTGATAATGTATGCTATATAATTGTTTCTCATTTCCATACTTTTAATAACTAAAAATAACATTTATTTAGCATTTATTATATACCTATAATAACAACTTTAGACCAAGTATAATGATGAGCAACCAGTTCTCCCTCTCCTTAACCACTGGAGTAATTATCTTAAACTTAGTTGTCCTCATAATTGGAATTTGGAATTTTATAACCCTACTCAACATATTAAGTAATTCATTTATTTGATATGGAAGAGGTATGGTACTATAGCAGCTGATTTATACTAATACATTTCTCTTGCCAGACTGTTTATGACAACATTTTTCATTTATACTAGTACTAGGGTGCTTGATTGGTACAATGGCTGTAAAGATTTTAGCAGCATTTTCCATAGTGTTCTGGGCAACACTCGTTTAATTCAACCCTAGTAACTATTGAAAAAGGTCAAATAAGTTTGAGAAACCATGGCTTAAACTAAATTATGCAAATTCTTTACTGTAGGAAATCTGTTTCTTTAATATGCTATAGAAAGACACAATATGCAAAGTTTCCCAACATTATAGAGCCATGAAAACATAAGCTGGTGGGCTACCGTTCTTCAGACAATGTTTTGTAAAATATTGCCTTATTGTTCAAACTTCAGTTGCTGTGCATACACGCACACACACACGCGCACACACACGCGCACACACACGCACACACACAAATACATACCCAAACCCAACTTTACATACTATCATTCAGAAGGCTCAAAAATTCTAACTGTTTCAGTAGTTATCCTTGCAGCCCATCTCCATAGTCTCCGTTAGATGATAGTGTTAGTTGTATTCTTTGAGTTTTACCCAGGCTCTTAACCTTGTAACATGCATATCTACTTTCCCAACATAGATTCTCCTTCAACTATCAGAATGGAATACTGTTAATTTAGGTAGGCCCTCTTCAAATAGTAGTCTCCAACTGTATGCTATTTAATTCTTATTAAAATCATGCTTAATAACATCACATTTATGGAAGTTTCCCTAAAAGGCAATTTACTTGTCTTGTCCAATACTGGATTGCAATAGAGCAAATGTAAGCTGCATACTTTAACTTAGCTTCTAGCAAAATCAGTTTCAATGGGTTCTGATTTAGTTTTACACCCTCTTTTTTCATCAAAAATATGTATAAAATAGTCATTGAAATACTTTTCTCCACTAGCTGTAGAAATGCTGCTCAAGATAGGTCCGCTATAAAGTAACAAACAACACCTATATAATACATATTATTTGCCTTCAGTATTCTAGATGCTTTGTATACGTTAATTCACTTACTTCTTTTAGAAAAATCCCCAGCTAGTGAGAAGTAAGCAGAAATTTGAACCAAGGAGGTCTGGCTCCAGTGATTACAGTCTCAGCCACAATACTATTGTATTGTATAGTACTGTTAATACTATACGATACTCCCCTCTGTTAATACTCCCCTCTGATTTTTCCCCATTTCTATTTTACAATTCAGTGATAGAAATATGTTGTTTTTGTGAGGCACTATTATGTTTATTGCTTTCTGATCATATGAATTACATTTCTGATCATATCTCTTGTTTTATCACATTTCTCTGGAAGGTTGAAGTACACACAACATGAAACTCGGTTATAGCAGGTATGGGCTCTTAATGTAGTCAAATTTTGGTCCTCCTTTGTTTTTTCTATTCTGTGACTACCGTCCTCCTCCTCCTTATCATAACCATGGCAATTTTCATCAGTTTTGCTGTTTCTTTCTCATAATCGTCTTATAGATTTATTTAAATTCTTGTTGAAATTAGGCCAAATAGAGATAAATACAATAAATAATTTACTGATCATCTCAAAAGTGTTTCCTAAAATGTCTTCTGAATCATCAAATAAATGTTATGATTAATATAGTTTAGTGTCATAATATTTTACTGTATATTACAAGAGATTTTTCTTTGAAAAATCACAATCCTTGCATGTTGTTTATGTTAGCAGTTTGCCAGAATATTAAGTTGGTCAGAATACTCATCTAAAATACTATACTATTTTATAAACTACACATAGCTGGTAAATTCAGAGTCATGATTCTTGACAGTTAACTATATTGCGTTTTACTTATTTATAATAAATATTTACTTATTTAAAAATATTTAATAAAGAATTAAGGTTACAAAGTTGATGTTCCTTTAGAATGCTCCTCTATGGACACAGTGATTGATTACAATTGCATTCTGAATGATCTATGCAATTATTAGATATTTTCAACATCATCTCTGGATATAATAAGCTGATGGAGCTTACCTGTTGTCACACCGTGAACCACTCCTTCCTTGGTTTTGGAGCCTATAAAAACAAACAAATTCAAAACATGAATTTCAAACTGGACTATATTGCTGATAGCTAATTTTAAATACAACTAATCAAAAAAAAAAAAAAAAAAAAAAAGAATCTCAATCTTTCGAAGCCCATATGCAAAGATATCCTCAGAACTAAAAAACCTAAACCAAGGAAATGTGATAATCACTATAACGAATAGAAGAAAGCAAAGCTAACAGGAGGTTCTCACCAATTAAGATTTTAGCACACATGTTGATTTTTTATCCTCTGGTGTCCCACTTCACATACCAACATACAGAGAAGAAGAAAAAAGTGAGATAACACTGGGCCTGAATGGGAAGATGATTTTGGAATCAGAATGTAGAAGTTTTACTAAAGTTCAGTACAACAGAGATTACTTAACTCATGAAAAACAACTAGAAGGGGGAGAGAAAGAAGGAATCAACATTTCTTCGAACACCTATTATGTAAAAGGCATTTTACATCTCATTTTATTTGATCTTCGTAACACCCATTTCATATAGGTGTATTATGTTCATTATGTATATGAAGAAATTACAAATCAAAGTTAAATGATTCATTGAAAGTTGCACAGTTAATAACTGACTACAAGTACATTCAAATTAAGATCTCTATGACTTTAATTGTATATATACTCTTTCCACTAAGCCAGGCAAACCTTTAGAAGGAATGCAGTATTTTATCATTCAAGTATTACTAATGCTAGTTTCAAGGAGGGGCAAGATAGGATCTTTCTCGAAATCTTGACCAACTTTTATACAAATAGTTTATTAACATCTGTCATTAAAACTAAGTTTGTTAAAAATTTTTTTCATAAGCTCTCTAATGTTAGATTTTTCAGTGTAATTCATACCAGTTTTTTAATAAAATATTTTTGAAGAAAATAACAATGGATTGGAAATTTATTTGAGAACTAACTAATAAGTCAAATAATGCAGTTCTATCAGATAAAAAGAACATAAAGAAGTGCGGACATAAAAAGTAGGAAATGATTGAAACCTGTACTTAAATATTAAGATAGTCACCAATCTTAAGTTTAAAAATGCAGTTTTGCAAACCCTTACTAAGTATGCTAGAAATAACTGTAAACATATTTGAAAACAAAAAGTGTGAGCCTCAGTTTCCTTATCAGTAAAATTAATACATAAGATGAATTAAATAATTTCTAAGAAGCTGGTTTTTCAACTGGCAAGTGCAGCAGAATTAACTGGGTGGGAGTGAAGTTAAAAATGCTGACTATTGAGTCAAAACCTCAAATATTCAGTAAATATTAGCCACAGGTATTTACATTTTTAATAACCCTCATGACCTAATGCAGGTAACTCATGGATTAAATTTGAGAAACAATGTTCCAAGGCATTTTCTAGTTCCAAATTTACTTAAAATTTACAAGCATGTATTTATGATTTAAATAATATCATGATCAAAAAGATGTTCTAAGTAAATATACAGGATCATATTGAAAATGTTCATAAACTATATTTATGAAAATATAAAAATATGGCATTAAGTGAAATTTGCCTGTATCATATTTCAATTTTCCATTTTATAAAACAGTCAAGGGAAGTTTCTACATTTAATAAAATAATTTATATTTATTTAAGAGCTTCCAATTTGAGTTTCTTTAAAGAAGTCAATTAAAATAAAACATAATCTATAGTTTTGTAAAATAGTTAAGAATGTGGGCTCTGGATTCAGAATTTCCAGATTTAAATCTTTATTTCGCCATATAATAAAATATACACGATTCGGTTAAAGTTCAAAGGAAATTATACAGAAAAAAGTCTTAAAACTGGTGTACAGTAATTACTTAGTAAGTGATACTGTTATCATTATTTAAATATAATATTTGTAAAGGGATTTGCAGTTTAAAACGGGGAAAAAATCACCAAATTATAAGTTCATATAAAGAAAATTGCAGTGTTAAATATGTTAAAGAATACAGGATAGTTATATATATATATATATGTGTATATATATATATGCATATGTATATAAATGTATATGTGCATATATATATACACACAGACATTTACATATATATATATATACATATATATATATATATGTATATATATATATATATATATATGTACATTATGGTATGTGTGTTTGTACTTTGCAGGGAATGCTCATTTTGTATAGTCCCATAGGATTATAAAATGACTGTACACCAACTGAGTTGAAGTTGTGGAAAGTAATATTAATAATCAATGATTAAAATGAAGAATAATTAAGTGGTAAACAATTGTTCCATGACCTTTAATATTTTTTATCTAAACTCTCTGAATCATTTATAAATGTACAGGGGAATAAAACATTAGAAAAATTAATATGTACTTAGTATACTATAATTTAAAACACTGAAAATTAAAGTGTTTTATTTCTTTGTAAAAGACGTACTGAGTACTTTAAACACTGCTGTCTTCTCGTTCTCGTGTAACTTCCTATAGGGAGAGAGCATCTTTTCTAAGCCTTAGAAAATTTGTAAATGTGGAGCAGTTTCCACAGTGTTATCCTTTATTCTTTTGATGTCATGACATGTCTTTGACTATTCTTTGAAATGGAGGTGTTTTTGTGGCACCACTTCCTCTGGGATATCTTCACCTTATTCATCACAACCACTTTTTCCATGTATGTTGAGACCTTCACCTTCAATAAGTTTATCTGGCTGCACCTCAGGAATCTCTTGAACTGTAGCAGTACTAACATTCCCAGTCAACTATTTCTTCTATAAATAAATTTATGTTTGATACAAATTTTACTTCCAGCATTTTTCACTTCATTTCTTTGCTGCAGTTTCATCTTTTTGGGCCACATTTCCTTTTCAATTATGCATTTTTATAGAACATTGTGTGAATTTTTTACTGGGAGACAGGGCAGCAACACAAGTACAGGTTTTGCTCTCTGCATGAACTGACTAGCAGATGTGCAGTAATCAATCACCGACAGACTTTGAAAGAAGCAATGTGATTTGATCATGGATTACAGTGGGTTTCTGTTATTTATGCAGTGATTTGTGACCTAAGAGCTAAGAGCTGTTTGTATTTTTTGCAATCACTCGCAGTTTATGTATTGTGGTCACAGAAATTTCAACTGTGTTGTTAGGGACTGGTGTTATTTAATTATCTGTGGTGACTGAAATTCATGTATCCTGGAACTATGTCTAGTGAAAACAGCCTGTACTTGAGAGAATATTTCTTATCACTATCCACCTGCCACCCCTTCCTACCCATATGGTAAAAAAATGACTAGCAGAAAAAAACGTTTAACAACTGGTCTATGGTCTTTCCTCTCTGCCTCAGTAGTACCTAAGAATTTGACTGTTGGCTAAATCACAGACTGTATCCTGAATCAAGATAAATGAGAGTCTTGATAAGGTTGCTTCTTTTAATTGATGAATAATCTGTAATTGAAAACATGTAGGTGCCAAAATAGGTGCCAAGTGGCTATGTGACTATAAAAGCCAAAGGAACACCAGAATTGATGGCTTTCTTGAGCTAAAATGGCCCACATGTAGCCCATCTTTTCTCACATGGCTTCACAAAACTGTGAGTGGAAAATGTCAGAAGTAATGCCTAGGAGTTACAAGAACTCAACTATGCTGTCGTTGTGCATGTTCTGTTGGCTTTCTGGTGAAGGTTAAGCATATCCTGAGTTGAGAGTTTGATTTTAATCCACATCCGGGACTACCAATGCTTATTGGGAAAAGTGTCATTAGAAGACTTTTGAAGGTCATTTTCTTGCCTTTACTGTTGTAGTACTTGGCATTAGACACAGAGAACAATTTTTTTTCTGCTTTTGAATTTGACTTGCAATATATAATTTCTGAGGTATTTGATTAAGAACCTTTGTCTATTAAATTGAAGCATATTCATTGAAAATTTGCATATATCACAAAAAGAGAAAAGAAATCATAAAAATAACATTGATTCTTATGATAGTTCTTCAATTAGTTAAAATATAGCTTCCAAAAGTATGATACTATAAATGAATAACATCACTTTTTACATGATGTTTATGAAAACAGTGTGCCAAACTTCTTCAGCCACAGTGAAACTAGAAAATATTTTTTAGTCATTTCCAATCTTTCAAACTAGTATTGATAATAGGTTTTGTAATAAAGGATGAAAAGATAAAAGAAAATATGTTGACAAAGTAATTATTCTGTTGCAGAGTTTATTTGATAAAAATAGCCATGGCTCCTATACATAAAAGTGTGCATTACAAAAATCTTCAACAAAATATTAGTGAATTAAATCCAGAAATGTATAAAAATAATTTTATATACCATGACCTAGTGGGATTGATTCCAGATATGGAAGTCTGGTTCAATGTTCAAAAAGTAAAGTAATCCATCACATCCACAGGCTAAAAAAAGACAAATCACATGATCTTATCAATAGATGCAGAAAAAGTATTTGATAAAATTTACGATAAAAACTCCCAGTAAACTACAAATAAAGGGTAATTCCATCAACTTAAAAGAATATTTACAAAAATCCTACAGCTAACATCGTATTTCATGGTGAGAAACTAGAAGCTTTCCTACTAAGACCAGGAACAAGGCAAGGATGCCTTTTTCATCACTCCTTTTCAACATCATACTGGAAATCCAAGCTAATGCAATAGTACAAGAAAAGGAAATAAAAAGTATACAGACTGGGAAAGAAGAAATAAAACTGTCTTTATTTGCAGATGACATGATAGTCTATGTAGAAAATCCAAAAGAATCAAAACAAAACAACAAACAAAACAAAACAAAACAAACCCTCCTGAAACTAATAAGTGATTATAGCAAGGTTGCAGGATACACAGTTAATAAATAAAAGTCAACTACTTTCCTATATATTAACAATGAATAAGATGAATTTGAATTTAAAAACAAAACGCCACTTACATTAGTACCCCAAAAATGAAATTCTTAGGTATAAATTGAATAGAATATATACAAATCTATATAAGGTAAATTACAAAGGTCTGATGAACAAAATCAAAGAAGTAAATAAATATAGAGATATTCTGTGTTCATGACTAGGAAGACTCAACATTGTCAAGATGTCATTTCTTCCCAATTTGATCTATAGTTCAATGCGGTCTCAATCAAAATCCCACCAAGTTATTTTATGGATATACATAAAACAGATTCTAAAGTTTATGTGGAGAGGAAAAAGGCCCAGAATAGCCAATACAATATTGAAGAAGAACAAAGTTAGAGAACTGACACTATCTGACTTCAAGACTTAATATAAAGCTAGAGTGTAGTATTGACAAAAGAATAGACAAATGGATCAATGGAACAAGAGCCCCAATATAGAACCACATACTCATAAATATGGTCAACTGATTTTTGACAAAGTAGCAAAGGCAATACAAATGGAGCAAAGATAGTCCTTTCAACAAATGATGCTGAAACAACTGGACATCCATGTGACAGAGAAAAGAATCTACATACTGACTTTACACCCTACACACACACACACACACACACACACACACACAAATAAATAAATAATAAACACCACACACCTCGAAAGAAATCATAGCCATAAATATAAGATGTAAAACACCTAGAAGATAACAAAGGAGAAAACTTCCGTGACCATGGGAATGTCAATGGCTTTTTATATACAACACAAAGACATAATCCAGGAAAGAAAGAATCAATTAACTGGATTTCATTAAAATGACAAACTTCTTCTCTGGGAAAGACAATGCCTAAAGAATAATAATAAAGCAAGCTACAGGCTATGAGAAAATGTTTGAAGAACCTACATCTGAAAAGGGATTGTTATCCAAAATATACAAAGAACTCTCAAAACTCAACAATAAGAAAATAAATAACCCAATTATAAAATAGGCAAAAGACCTGAACAGACACCTCACCAAAGAAGATTTACAGATGGCAAATGAGCATATGAAAAGATTCTCCACATGCTATTTCACCAGTGCAATGCAAATTAAAAGAGCAATGAGATACCAGTACACACTTGTTAAAAGGGCCCAAATCCAAACACTAAGTGCTGGTGAGGATGTGAAGCAACAGGAACTCTCATTCATTGCAGGTGGGAATGGAAAATGGTGCAGCCCCTTTGGAAGAGAGTTAGCAGTACCTTGCAAAACAAAGCATATTCTTACCATACGAGCTAGCAGTCGTATTTACCCAAAGGAGCTGGAAATTTATATCCACACAAAAACCTGCACATGGATGTTTATAGCACCTTTATTCATAATTGCCAAAACTTGGAAGAAACCAAGATGTCTTTCAGTAGGTGAATGGATAAACTGTGGCACATCCAGACAATAGATTATTCAGTGCTAGAAAGAAATGAGCTGATAAGCCATGCAAAGACATGGAGGAACCATAAATGCATATTACTAAGTGAAAGAAGTCAGTTTGAACAGGCAACATGCAATATGATTCCAACTATATTACATTCGGGAAAGGCAAAACTATGGAGAGAGTAAAAAGATTAGTGGTTGCCAGGGGCTAGGGGAGGGGGATGAATAGACAGAACAGAGAGGATTTCTAGGGCATTAAAACTACTCTGTATGATACCATCATGATGAATACATGTTATTATACATTTGCCCAAAACTATATAACGTATAACACCAAGAATGAACCCTAACATACACTATGGACTCTGGGTGATAACGATGTGTCAATGTAGGTTCATCAATTGTAACAAATATACTACTCTGGTGGGGGTGTATTTATTAATAGGGGAGGCTGTGCAAGTTTGGGGACAGGGAGTACATGGGAAAACTCTGCCCGTTCCTCTCAATTTTGCTGTGAATCTAAAACTGCTCTAAATAATGTGTTTAATCTTTTTACAGTATGCTTTATTACTCATATGTTGTTTAATTACGACATTCTCACAAGAACTCTGCAAGGTAGTTGCATTAATCAAAATTGTGTTTTTACAAACAAGGAAAGTGACATTCAGAGATGTTAAGTATCTTCCCCAGTATCCTAAAGGTAATAAGTAGTGTTGGTTGTACTAGAATTTAGGTTTGTCTGACATAAAGGAGAAACTTTATGTTCTTTCTACTTTACCAGGAGTCAGCAAATGATTGCCTATGGGCTAAATCAACTGACCACCTGTTTGGTAAGATTAAGTCTTGTTGGAACACAGTCACACTAATTATTCTTTGTGGCTTCTTTCACACTACAGCAGCCGATGAAACAAAGATATCATGGCTTAAAATATTTATTATCTAGCCCTTTATAGAAAAAGGTTGCAACAACTGAACTATACCATTGTGTATTCCCATGGTCATTTCTCATCCTAAGTCCTGTGTTTGAGGTCAACTTTTACTTAGACATCATAACATAACTAATAAATAATTTATACAGCATACTATATGTTAAATACCATGATAGATATTAAACATGATTTTTTAATGTGACATGTAAACAAATTACAATTTTATGTAATAACCTCAGAGTGAATGACAGAATAATTTTTGAAAATAAAATTTTATTTGTCCAAACTCATTCTTGACAATGAAAACAAATAAGTATTCCAGATGATAAAAATCTGTTTATTACCTGGAAAAGAACAATGCAGTAATTTGATATTTAGTAGTTTCTGGACTCACTACAAACCAACTGAGTGAATGTTATCATCATAAAAGAATCTTTACAGTTACTAAGTTATAAAGTAACTGGACTAAAGAATAGTTGCAAGCATGTACTTGCACAACTTGGAAAACTGGAGACAAATATAAAGATACTAATTAGCTGCATGTCACTGATTCAGCATTCTAAATTCCATCTAAAAAGATATAATTCACACTTCACACACACACACACACACACACACACACACAAACTTGAAATTAACTCATCAATTTTTTTTCTCTTGTAACATTTTAATTCAATGATTTTCTGAAAAATATGTTTTCAGATCTAGAAAGTAATTTAACTGAAGATTTGTGGTAAGACAACCAACATTGAAGAGTTTATGAACAGTGAGAAAAATAATAATATGAGAGGCATTCATAAAAATCATTCTAAATATAACTTTTCTCCAGCCCATCTCTGTTAGAAAGACAGTGTAGGTTTCTATCACCCCACAGATAGGCATGATACCTAATATGTTCATCCTTCACCTTTCTGCTCATCTTGTGGCTACTGCTGCTACCGGCCAGGGCCACCAGAGAATGTGGAAAAACTCAGGAGGGGAGAGGAGAGGCAGAATGGGCTGTGCTTGAGTGTGTGTATGTGTGTCCCTGTGGATAACTGTGTATATATGTGTATTCCTTCCCCCAAAGAATTTAAAGTTTGTAAAATAACACGCAACCTAAAAAAGTTCAAGATAAGAAAAAGAGAGTCAGGGTCCGCATGAATACTCCAAGGTGGGAATTTAGGAACAGGTAGAAATGATAAGCAACAACCTCATTATTTATTATATGTATTAGTGGATAAATGAACTATATAAATGTCTCTGAGATATTAGTAGCAGCCCTCAACCACTCCTTTGAACTTAGTTTCTAGCTTGCCAAATGGTCACAGGAATAACTCCCCCAAAGGTGGTTCTGTCCTTTTCTTTTCCGGGCCATAGCAGATCTCTTTTTAGGTATCCCGTGGCCATTTCAAGGTCTTATTTAAAAAAAAAAAAAGTACCCTAAAATTAGCAAATATTATTCCGGATAATAAAAGAAATCAAGGACCCACGAATGATTTTGGTTCTTAAAAATATTGATTATTTTTTAAAAGACTGGGTTTTTAAAAACATCCTCTGAAATATAGTCATTTATGCACAGAAACATTTTTAAAAAGAAACAAAAAAAGTCCTAAGTGTTATTGAGAAATTCAATAATCTGGAAAAACAAAAGATTAGACCCACTTTTTGCTATTAGCTCAAAAATACACAGTCACATATCTCTGACTCAGTCTATCCTTTTGACAAGTGATGAAGAAAAAATGAATCAAGTGAGAAATACCACCATTGAGACCGTCAATTATCCTAACCCACCAGTCATAAATAAATATCAAAATGGCATTTGGGGCTTACCTACCTACATAGAGAACACCCTCTTTTGTCTTTCCTGCTGCTTCTGCCACACCCTGTTTGGTTTTCTCAGCAGCAGCCACGACTCCCTCCTTGGCCTTCGAAAGTCCTTTCATGAATACATCCATGGCTAATGAATTCCTTTACACCACACTGGAGAACACAAAATGCACTTTGAATGAGAACTTTTGGGTAAAACAAAACAAAACTATAACCACCCAAAGTGAAATCCCCTGAAAGGTCAGTGAAACTCCCCAAAGCGTGAGACTCTTTTAAATGTATCCTTAGACAAAGAAAAGAAGTCTTTTTTTTTTTTTTGTCTTTTTTCTGTCAGCTTTTCCATTACAAATTTAGCACCCCAATCCATCTTGGCTAGTAAAAGTCTAGCCGCCTAACATGGTTTAGGATGAATCATCTCAGCTGTTCCTACTGCATTTCCAAAGCGGAGGTGCATGAAAAGATGGACCCCTCTTTCAACTTGCTAGGGTCCAAACGGTGGCAGTATAAAGTTAGAAGTACGTTTAGAAGATAGATCACAGGGAAAGAAAGGGAGCTGGAGGCATGGGGTCAAGGACACTTAAAATGAATCCAAGAAGAGGGCTAATAGGTTGATCAGGGAGAGCGGGGAATAGACCTACTCACCCTGGGTGTGGCTGAACCTCAGGCCCTCAGTGAGCCCACCGCAGGCGCTCTAATCCCCGGGACCATCCACCCCCGCCCGCAGCTATCTACACGGAGCAGGCGCCTGTTCACACCCGCCGGCTGTCTAGAGACTCCCGCGACACTGGATGGGGTGTTCTCCGCGTGCGCGTAAACCTACTCCCTACCCCGCACCTGTTAACCCCTTACCACCTGTTGACTTGCCCTCTCTGCACTTCCATTTAATTATTTGCCAAACACAGGTAGTTGTTTACTGTACTGAGAGAACCGTGAGGGCGTCCTGGGGTATTTAAGATAAGAGAGACGTAAAGTTGGATGCTCACGCTCCATCCAGCATCCTTGCGTTTCCCAAAGGAAAAGCGATTCCCTGAGCAGCCTGACCTCTCAGCTTCTGAGGACGAGACGAGGGAAGTATGTAAAGCTGGAGGAAAGCCCGGTCACTTACTTTCTTCAAGCTACCAAAGGGACATACCCATCTCCTAAACTAGATAGAGAGGGTCCTCTCTGCCTGCAGCACCAACCCCCCTGCCAGGCGTCTACAATGACTCCTCTCCCACCAGGTGTTCTCCAGGCTTTCCAAAGCTGCCCATTCAGATCCACAGGTACTTACCCGAGTCCCTCTGTTCCTCAGAATTACGATACCACCCCCCTCCCGTAAAAAATTTAAACAATTCCCAAATATTATTTGAATGGGAAAAGGGAGGGTAAGGCGCGCACGGGAAGGGCCGAGGCGGCACCAGAAGAAGGATGGTCCCCAGAGGAGGCCGCTGTGAGCACAACCCAGCGAAGAGAGGCCAGGGGCATGGGAGGCAACCCACGAACCTGTCGTCGAATAGCCACTCCCCGTCCCCCGCACAAGAGGATCCCAGAGAAAAAGATAGAGGGATGGAAGGGAAGGCGGGGAGAACGCGCGAAGGATGCTAAAGGCAAGACTGGGTCCCCAGGTCGGCTCTAAAACCAGCACACACCTCACCCGCGTCCCCGCGCTCGGTCACTCGCCCCCTTTCTCGGGTCCCTTCTCGTCGTCGCGGTCTTTCTCCTCTTTTTCCTCCTCCTCCTCTTCTGCTCAACGCCCCCGCAGCTGATTTGTCAGCGCCTCTCCCCTCCCCTCTCCTGCCTCTCGCTGCTTTCCGCGCCGCCTGCACTTCACTCCTCTTCTGGATGGGGATGGGGATGGGGATGGGGGTTGGGGTGGGGGTTGGGGTGGGGGGAAAGCTGTACCTTCAATTCCAGCCCCCCGCCTGGTCCTGGGAGGCGGGAAGGTGGGGGTGTTCTGAGCTTCACCTCAAGTTCAGAGTCACAGGGACTCTTGGGGCGATCCGGAGCCGTTAAGCTTGGCTGACATCTCTCTACCTCTTTCCCTCCCCTGTCTCTGCCTTTCCTTCTGGATCCTCACGGGGACCCCCAGGCCAGAACCTACCTGGGGGCGTGGGGGTCTGAGGGATCAACCACCAAACATAGAGCCAAGCTCTTGGGGAGCTGCTGAAGGAGACAGCTCAAGAAGGTGCCACACCGGCACCGCCAAGAGCACGTTTCCCTCGGATCGCTGAAATTTGATTAATGATCGTAGGACCCAACGTTAAGGGTGCTTTTGCTTAAATATCCTCTATTTTCGTTTGCTCTGAACCTTGCCTGTACCCGAAAGGGCCCTGCGAGTAGAGAGGAGACAAATAAGGAAGAGTTACAGGTTGAGGAGGCAGGAGAAAGCTTGTCAAATCCTCTTCCCACTACACTATCACCATTTTCTTTTCCACCAATCAGGGGCTGCCAGACGCAGGTTTTCGCATCAGCTGAACAAGGAATAAAAATATTCCTTAGCCGTCGAAACCAAGCGGTCGTAAGCCTTTTAGATATCGAAATGGAATTTACTTTAAAGACTCAAGTGTCTGGTTCAGGAGCATAAACCTAGCGTGGTTTATGCTCCTGAACCATCATATCCAATTTCTTCTTCGATCCCTTCTGAAACCGCGATTTTACACACCACTCACCTTTCTGACACCTGATTCACGTTGTCCTCGGAGCTGACAACCCCCTCTCTCAACACACGCACACACACACCCGGAGACACACAAACACGCGACAAACACGCGCAGGCTTCAAGACAATTATTGCGTTGCTTAATACATTTTCACCTCTTTCAGAGCTGGAGGGAAAAAGCTGTTCCCGGATCACACCGAATGGAGATCCAAGCTCCTCCTAACAGAATGCCTTTGCTTTTTTCTTTTGCCTGGATTGGGAGGGTGATTTTTAGCACTGGAAGGGAAAAATAAGTCTTTGCGATGCGTTTTTATTTTTTATTTTTTATTTTTTATTGGTGGGGTGTTCTTTCACCCTTGCACTCACTTGTGTTTGAAATCTGAGTAAAATGAAATTTAAATCTACAAAACAACCATTTGAAACCGAAAGGGACAGGAAGCAAGTATACATTATTGATTAAACAACTCCTTGCATCACTGGTCTACCCTTTTTAATAGTAGCCTTTCCAAAACTCTCCTGTTGTTTCCTTGGGGTCAGAGAAAGAAGGTTAAACTTGAAAGCTGGTTTGTTGTCTGGCTTTGAGACTTTCTACAAGTTTTGTCCTCTTTCACTTTTGTAAATGAGGAGTTAACACAAATAACACCTCTTTTTTTGACCTTTTATTATGGAAAATGTTTAAACATATACAAAAGTAGAGAAAATAAAAGACTCTCTTGTGAATAGCACCCAACTTCCACCATTTTTCAATTTATGGCTAGTCATCTATATGCCTGTCCACTTCCCAATTTTTATCAGTTCTCCTGCATTTTTTACTAAATTCCAAGAATTACATATGTCTTTTTCATCTGTAAATATTTTAGCATGCATCCATGGCAGATAAGAATAATGGATAACAACAATAATGTTTAGATGGTCTTTTTTTTAACTGAAGTATAATTTATAGACAGTGAAATGCTCAAATCTTAAGATCTTCAAATTAGTTTTGTAAAACATATGCATTCATGTAGCTCACACCATTTTGAAGACAGAACAGTTTCACAACCCCAGAAAGTTCCTTCCTGCCCTTCTTAGTTGTGCATATTCAAGAATTTCAAAAATGGAATTGTACAGTATGAAGTTGTTTTTTTGTATCTGGCTCCTTTCACTCAGCATAATATGTGTGAAGTTCATTCATGTTGTCACATATATCAGTAGTTTGTTTATTTTTATTGCTCTTGATTATTATTTTTTTATTACTGACAATGATAAATGTTTTCCACTGTGACCCATCACAGCTAGGTCCCTTGATAGACTATTATGACAATTATTTAACATACTATTTCATATGACATATTTATAGTTTAACAGAAACTTCTGAAGGGGAGGAAATGACTGATATTTTAGATCCCACTGCAGACCAATGAGAGAATTGTTTTGAGCAGTCGTTACTTTTTTGTCTTTGCTATAGGACAGCATGATTCCAAACCTTTAAATTGTACTTGGCAAAGGACCAATGTACTATATTATTTAATCATAACAAGTGGGTAAGTTAAGTTTTATTATGTATGTTTTATGGACAGGGAATCTGAAGCTCAAAGATTTTCAGTAACAGAATTAGATTGTCTAGTTCTTGAGTAGCAGAGCTGAGATAATCTAGCAGGAACTGTTCCAGAAGGCACATTTGTCTCCAGAATTAGCATTTACTCTCTGGAACCTTACAGATGGGTTATGTTATCAAATGGGAGGGAAAAGCTGAGACCCAACTGTGTTAGAAATAACCTTTAAATTTGGATGTGACAATGGAAATCCAGGAGAATTTTTGTTATTATAAAACAGTGCATTCATATTTGACATTTTGCCTTTTCTATATTGGTAATTTTCAGCAGGGGGAAATGATTCCTCACAGCCCACACACACACAAAAAGGCAAAACAATTTTTTTGTCATTTTAAATTATAAGTTTATGTTTTACTCCTCTTTTCGCCCATTAAAGTGCCTTGAACATAGTAAGCATTCAATAAACTTTTAATTACTAATAATATTAATAGTGACATTATGTTCTACCTGTAGTCTCTTAGCTCTGTATTTGTAAAGCGGCAGAACTACTCAAGAACAAAGAAGGGAACTAAATGCTACTAAAGATTTTTTTCATCATTGATTGATAGCATGGCCCTGAGTAAAATTTTAACTCTCTGAATATAACTTTAAAAATAATCTTATTGAATGGCCTTTACCTCATAAGGGATATAGAAGAATAATCTATTGGGAAATATTACTAATGTGTACGTTTTGTTAGTGTACATCATACATGTTTGGCTTTCTCTTTGACAAATGAATTCTAAATATTTTGCTACTCTTATATAGGATTGTTGTATTTGAGTTTAATACAGTAAATTAGTTACAGATTAATATTCTATGAAATGCATAGTTAACCTAAACTCTCTTTGTCTTCTCATTAAACACGGATTTTTAGGTGTGCCATGTAGTAAGCTTGTGCTGCAATGAAATGACGTGAAAAATGAGGAATCTGCCCATGACCAAGTGATGAAAGAGATTTTAATCTGTTTCTTATCTTCTCTTTGCACCTTCCTCTCATGTTATGCAAATGTATGAAAAATATGAGGTAGTGAGATCTTGGTTGGCTCCCTTGTAATTTCCTAGTAGGCAGAGAGGGGAAAGCCTAATGCATACAGTTGGGATGGCATTGTGTATGATTTTGGAAAGAGGCTGAGCTTGAAACAGGGCAATAGGGTTACTCGAAAGAGATATGAAGAGCAATGAAGAGGGAGTATAGCATTCAAGGAAGATTCTCCAGTTTGACCCCAGGGGCAACTTCATGTTGTTGTTACAGTACTGCTGGCAGCAAAAAATAATGGACATTTATTCCAGCATAATGTAGTTTATCATATTTATTAATATGATGATATTAGTATATCCTCAACAATGTAGAAATCGTGACCACAGGAAAGTGCCATGCAAAGTATGTAAAATTAAATTGTATATCATTTTAAATGTCCCTGTGTTTTTTGTGGTACTAAAGATATGAGGACATGCAAGAATCCAAGTTAAAGTCTTCAAAGTCAGACAGAAGAGATATTTAAATATTTTAGGATCGAAAAAGCTGAGATGAGTATTAGAAGGAGAAACATATTTATGAGTTCAAGAAATGCACTAAAACCTGGTGAACATGGTTGGCTTATAAGAGTGGAGAAACTGCATGCAAGTTAAACTTGGTATCACTAATCCAGAGCAAGTATCTAACCTCTCTAAATCTCTAATTTTTTTATTTACAAA
This sequence comes from Rhinolophus sinicus, assembly GCF_057876585.1. Taxonomy (NCBI): domain Eukaryota; kingdom Metazoa; phylum Chordata; class Mammalia; order Chiroptera; family Rhinolophidae; genus Rhinolophus; species Rhinolophus sinicus. The sequence continues at coordinate 170,999,962 of NC_142501.1, forward strand.
ATGAGGATGACATTTTACTTGTGTGATTGTTGCAAGGGATAAATAATATAGTTTTAGTAAAGAACAAAGCACAGTGGAATCTGTCAATACAAGTAGTTATTATTATCTAGCCCCCATGTTTTAGGGTGCCTTAAGAAATACTTTTTCCACTGCAGTAGTTTTCAACATTTTCCCAACACCCCACCCCAACCTCCCATCTCACCCTAAACAAACTTATGTTATCTAATGCCTCTTCATCAATAACTTTGGCTAATTATGGTATGTAGGTAAAAAATTTCCCACCATGGATGGAAGTTGTGAGGAGATAGGATGGGAGGATTCAAGGAGCATTGATAGGAGTCATTAATTTAAAATCTGCCAAAAATCTCTTTTTTCACCCTAATGTGTGGATTATAGTAACATCATTCACAGATCACATCAGTAGCCCGAAGAAATATAGTGACAGTGGTAGAATTAATATTCTCTATCTTTATTGACAGTTTTATATTCTTGGAACCTGGTTTCTTTAAAGGCGCAGTGTAAGAGCTCTGTACAAGTTCTGTTGATTTGCCAAGGGAGAAAAATAAAATGATGTAACAAATGTTCCAAGTTTGCCAGACTTGTTGTGACAGCAGCTCTAAAAGGCTTCAGAATGAATATCCAATTCAGAGATAAACTCAGCCTCTAATGTTCCAGGTGAGTGAAGAATGGACAGACTGATAAGACAATGACAGATCTACTTCTGCTTCTCAACTGCATTTGTGTTCAGAAAGGCAGAAAATAAATGGATGAAAAAACATTTCAGGGGAATTTATAATGATTTATGCAGTGTTTTGGACTGAAATAATGCCTTTGCCAAGAGAGAAATCATAGCAAACTAATAAAATGAGCATGTTCCATATAATATCAAAATTATCCAGGCGTCTAATATAGTGTCTCTACAGATAATTTGCATATGCAGTGGCATTTAGATATTTTCTTCCACGCTATTTAAAAAGCATATCATTAATGTTTTGATAGCTTGTTACCCCACATTATTATTGAGCTTAAGAAAGGGAAATTATTCAGAGAAGAAATTGTTTCTTAATGGTTATTTGATAAATACTTTAACATCAAAAACTATCCATGTCAATGAATACAGATTTGTAATGTCATTTTTACTATAAAACATTACATTGTAACATATTTAATCAATTGTCTATTTTTAATTTTTATAAACATCACTTGAGTTAAATTTCTCTGATTATCTTCCCATAAGTGGGAAAAGAGCTTGTCTATATATTCAGTCTAACAATTCTTCATAAATATTTAAATATTATTCATGAGTTCCTGTGGGGACAGAGCCAGGAGTGCAGTTTCCAGGCTCTCAGCCTCACGTGGAAAGGTGCTGGCTCAGGTAGTAAATGACCATCAACTGTGATTGGATGGCCATCAACTGTGGCTAGTTGACCATCAGCTGTAACCAGTGAGCCACTGGCCACTAATATAACTGCTGTGACTACGCTAGGAGCAAATGGGGGCTAGCAAGAAGATGGTGGCTGAGCAAGCAAGTGGTGGAGTGAGGGTTGCGGATCGTGTGGCTCCTGTTTCCTGTGTCTCCAACCCAGCCACCAGTGAGAATATAGTGGTATGGCTCCCCTATCTATGGCTCCATGAGTGTTCCTTTTTGGCCTCACCCTATCCTGCGTTCTTATGTGGGGAGCGGGACAGGAGACCCTGCCTGCCGTGCTGCATGACAGTTCCTCTTAAATCAACTTCTCTGTGATAAACCATGATTTTTCTTTAAGTCTCTCTGACTCTTTTTTGAGTCCATTGCTATTTAAATTCCTGTTAACTTTCCCCATTAAAATGTTGGATTAAAAGCTGTTTTGTTTCAGGTTTTTTTTGGTCAGGATTAGGAGAAACTACAAGTAATCAGATTAACCACAAATGACTTTCTGATAGTAGTAGCTATTAAATAGTTATGAACAAATAGTTATGAATTTTTATTTTACCTTATCAATTTTTAAAGTGCAGAAATAGATCAGGTTAAATATGCAAATCTCCGGTTCCTACAGGAAATCTAACTTGATGTTTCACAGATATGTCTTTAAATACATGTATAACAAAGAAAGAATAACATTCAAACATCTTTACATAATGTAATCATCAAAAGGAAAAACTAATTCATACAAAATTCTCTCTTGTGTTACTCAAATTGTGCAGCTGATTTTCAAGTAAAGAACTAGCATACACCTACACGATCATTAAGCTATAGACAAATAATATGATAGACAAACACATATAAACATATAATGCAGATGAAAGAACAGTAGTGAAAGGATTTGCCAATTCTTTTTAAACGTGAGAGGGACCTGTATTTAATGGCTTAGATTATCTCTGTGAGTGCCTATAGCAGCTCAATCAATTAAACGTGAATTCAATCTCTTTAATCATCTTGGATTATGATCTTAACCTGTAGGGAACATTTTCAATTGTTAACACTCTCAAAGACATGTTAAAAATCAAATTAGATTTCTATGCCAGGATAGACTGAAATGACATTCAATAAATATTATTCTTCTTTATCTTTTGTTACACAAGTAGTACATGTTCATTAAAGAAAGGTAAGTAAATGCATACAAGGAAAGGGAAAAAACAAACACAGCCATACCTTGCACGTATTGTGGTTCAGTTCCAGAGCACAGCAATAAAATGAGTACAGGCATACTTCAGAGATATTACAGTTTTGATTTCAAACCACTGTAATAAAGTGAGTATCACAATAAAGTGAATCATACTCTATTTGCTGCTGGAGGGACTTGTCCTCAATTTGTAAAAAATGCAACACCTGTGAAGCACAATAAAGCAAGCTATGCCTATAAATTATCAGTATGTCCAGGAACACGAGATAACCTGTTGACTCTCTGTCACACGGGGTGGCCTGCAGGGTCTCTGGTCCCTCTCCCCACATAAGAACGCAGGATGTGGCTAGGCCAAAAAGGAACACCCACGGAGCCATACCTAGGGGAGTCATACCACTATAGTCTCACTGGAGGCTGGAGTCACACGATGTGCGACCTGCTGTCTGCTTTTCTGCCTACTGACCGACTCCCCTCGCTAACTGCAATCCATGCTTGCCAGCCACCATCTTCTTGCTAGCCCCCATTTTCTCTGCTAGCTTAGCCACAGCAGTTATATTAGTGGCCAATGGCTCACTGGTTATAGCTGACGGCCAACTAGCCACAGCTGATGGCCCTCCAATCACAGTTGATGGCCATTTACTACCAGAGCCAGCACCTTTCCTAGTGAGGCCGAGAGCCTGGAAACTGCACTCCTGGCTTTGTCCCCACACTCTCTTATTAAAAATTACCTTTTCTAAAAGATAATTTAAAAATATGTATCAAAATCATACACTATGTCCATACTTTTTGACTGAGCTAGTCCACTTCTAGAAATATACCCTAAGAAAATAATGTTACATACGCAAAGAAATGTATTTTATGCTGTTTTATACAATTTGAAGAATGCCCCTACATTTTCCATAAAACGTTTTCACCAATGCAGTTGTCCAAGTTTCTGATTAAGTACTTACCTATTGCTACTTATACATGTGACACAACTAGTAAATGAATGAGGAGGCATTTGTTGTCCATATTCTTTCTCCTTAAGCAGCACACAATACAGCTGCAAATACTTGCAGTTGACCTTTTTCTCCACTTGCTCTTTGCTCTTCAAGAGATAGAGGTTAGCTCTATCCACCTCATAAATTTGTGACAATAGATTGGGCTAATGTGTGTAAATTATTATGATGGTATGTAAAAGACCTGCTTCTATTTAACTTATAAAACATACTTTAGGGAAAGAAAACCCGGAAGCATAATCATTTTACTGCTCTTCGCCTGCGACAGATGCTACATGTGACGAAATAATGCTTGCAGATGTGAAAGATGGATTTAGTTCTGGATACAGAAAAGCTACAAATTGGATGAAAAGAAAATGAGGTCGTAAAAACTTTTTCAGTTAGTCAGAAAAACACCAAAAAAAGTTACACATCAAAAAGATTCTACCGAAAATGAAAGAAGAATGACCTAAGTGTATAATGTATTTATTATTAATTTTTCAAAATAATCTGTTTAAAAACATTCAATTTCATTGTTAAAATGACAACTCCTTAAGAAGTGATTGGCATCAGGATGTGAGGCTGAAAGAACCAGAGTTCAACCATTTACAGCATGTAGTATACGTCATCGTACTTTCAGCTACAGATTTAAGCATGTGTACAAATTTAACACAAATTAGCAGAGATGAAAATCTTTGAAAACATTGAAAAGTTCTGTCTAAAACAATTCTCTTTCCTTCACTATCATTAAAGGTGGCTCTACTAGAAGAGCTTCAAAAAAAATCTGAGTATATTGTATATCAGTACTGCCAGGTGCATTTTGGCTGTCACCAGTTGAAATAGTTGATGAGCTTTCAACTTTGTTTTCATGTATGCAATATTTAGTTAATAATCATATATATGTATGTAATTAAGAGTCATTTAGCATAAGTACATTTAAAATGCACTGTTTTTCTCCCGGAAATTTAGAAACTTGACTGAGAATATTGCAAGGGGTTCCCCTATTTTTACTACAAAGCTGCAAGGCATATCTTGCAATGGTACAGAGAGACTTATTTGAAGAGTAGAAGCTCACAGGCATCTTGTATTATCGTGGCCTAAAAATATCCTAGCAAAGGGCGGGAGGAGAGAAGTAGTGAAACAGCGTACATGTTTCTCTCCATTGTGGAAAGGGTCAACATCTCAGAGACTGCTCTCCATGGAGAAACATCTATATGTGTTATTAGAAACATTATATGATAATTAGCTAGTCACTATCAGAGGAAGAAGCATGCTCTTTAATTACTACCCAAGTAAGAGAACATTGCAGAACATGTATTCTATTGATTCTTGCTTATAATAATTAGCTAGCAACATTCATGGAATAATTTTATGTATTATATTTTTCTCTGTTAAGGCATTGGTTATTTGGCTTACATGACTTATACCCCCATGATCACAATAGCCTTACTTCTCAAGATTTCTTCCACATCTTTCTTTTCTCCAAGGCGTGGGGGGAATGAATTTAACACTTTCCAAATAGAGCTTAATCGCATAGGAAAAAAATGTTATACCTTTTTGAGTGCTAATTAGAACCAGTAATGACAAGTCTCATCTAAAATCCTTTCAAATTATTCTGTTGAAATGGTGTTGAGCTTTTGCACACTTGCCAAATATGCAAATTCAGTTTTTTCTGTGGATTTAGAGAGGGCTTTATGAGATAATTTCCTGGATGTGAAGTGCGTATTTTAACTGACTTATTGAGACTTCTGACGAAGGTAAAGAGTGATACAGAAATCTTTCTGTGTACACAGATGACAGAATTTAGAAGATTCACATAATTAAGGGGTTTCTCATTTAGCCAGATTTTTCCTTCCCTCTTTCACCTTATCCTTTCTCTCTTTCAGTCGTTTTCTTTTATTTCTCATTTATTTTGTTCTAAAATATTGGCCTTGATTTAAGTAGTAGAAATTCATTTGTCAAGACACTAATAGACAGTAGAGGTAACATCCCAAGTGTTATGGGCTGATTTGTGTCCCTTTTAAATTCATATGTAGAAGTCCTAACTTTGAGCAACTCAGAATATGACTGTATTTGGAGATAGCATATTTTAAGAGGTAATTAAGTTTAAATGAGGTCATTGGGGTAGCCTCAATCCACTGTGACTGGTATCCATATAAGAAGAGGAGATTAGGACACACATAGACACACAGAGAAAATGATGTAAAGACAATGGAGGAAGATGGCCATCTCCAGGCCAAGGTGATGTGAGGAGGAACCAACCCTGCTGACACACCTTGATCTTGGACTTGTAGTCCCAGAAGAATACGCAATAAATTTCTGTTGTTTAAGACACCCAGTCTGTGGTACTTTGCTATGGTATCCCTCATAAACTAATATATCAGTGTAATAGTCATATTTTTAATACAAACTACATGGCTACATGATTTGCCTTGTCCAGGGAATCTGAAGTTTGTAGAAGCTATGCGAATGGCCCCAAATTTTCAAACCAATATCATACCCATGGATGACACGGAGTCCATGTTTTTACCATATATCCTAATCCCTTTGTTTACCCTCTCATAATGAAATATGCCAGGGAATAAAATACACAGAATTAGCACCATCCCATCTTCTCCTCTAAAAGTGCTTGTTTTGTACTCTGCAGGCTTCAGAGGGTGGGAAACAAAATATGGGGTACAGAAAAAAATGCTGGCATTAGGACTATTTTAAGATAAATATGAACTAAAGTTCTAAAGCTTAAGTTCACTGTGCTCTAAAACCAGCTTCACCAATATCATATGACTGTTACCATTTTAGCTCTCATTTTTTGTAAAGGGTGGGGGTGGGGAGGTTAACCTAAAGTAAATCATTGGTATAATAAACAAATTTTAGGACTGAAAGTTTAAATAACTGAATTATAATCAGGTTATAAAGAATGTGTTTTCTGATTTTACCAGCCTTATTATAATCAGCGGAGGAAGACCAAAAGCATCCACTATTAATTCCTGAACTTCCCTGCCCTGTAAGCCTTTCCATTCTAAACTGCTCAATTTAGTAAAAAGTGTGCATGTTGACTGCTGAATAACGTATAGACAATAGAGAACATTGCTTGTATTCTAAGGGACTAAACTTTTAAGTATATTTTTCCAGGCTTTGAAATTGTGGACCAATGTGTTGCTGAATATTCAGTTCAAATCAATGGCTATTGAATAATTGAAGGCCAGACATTTCTTACATCTTCAGTGCCTAGAATGTGCACCTAAGAGGTTCCCAAGCACTTCTTTACCTGTTGATCTCCAGTTTACATGACTCAGCTTACCCTTTGTTTCCATTGTTTTTTATTGTAGGAAACCGTTACTTACCCAAAGGACCCCTGTGAGTACTAGGGTCCTAATTTGGTTTGGACAGCACTTATCTTTAGAACCTCTCAAGTTGTTCCACAAGCTTCCTAAGTACACACTGCTGCATTTGTGAAAATACTCAAATCTTATTTTGATTTTGATTCAAAGTGTCATTTTAACTGTTACAGTATAATGCCAGTTTTGTTATTTGGTATTTTCATTGAAATAGTTTCATTCAGGCATTTTAATTCTTTCCCTTTTGTTACCCACAATTTTCACCATTACTAATTTTATTATTCTTACTCTCCTATTGATGAAACAAATTTATCTAGACAACAAGAATTATCGATTCTTTGTAGGATGAAGAATAAGAAGAACAACTTTGAAGAATTCACTCATTTTTCTCCATTTCTTTTTAACCTGGATGTTGGATTGTTTATATCCCAGACCTTCTGAAACTATCAATTGTAGCAGCAACACTTTTCAAAGACAGAACTGTTGGAGACTGCAAAGAAAATGAAAATGTGAGAGCTTCCATCCAATAAGGTATAGATTCATGGATCCTTTGGGAAAAATTAGACCACTGTTGTTAGCGTGTCAGTTTTATACTACAGTCCTCAAATTTCCTATCCTTCCAACCGCAATAGAATGTGCTTTGTATCCTGCTGTGTATACTCAGTGACGCAATGGTGATTCAAGTGAAACTTTAAAATAAATGCAGCCTCACAGGTGCTGAAAAGAAGTGCCAAGAACAGAGATGATTACAGAAGCAGGAAAAATTTTGGCAACATGAAGGCTAGTCGCTATGTACTAAAAGCAAACATTTATAATCAAATCACTGTCACATTTCCCACCTTGGAACACAGTAAGTAGAGGAGCTTGATTTCAACATTTGGTTGATTCGAAATACAGAATACTGATGTAAGAATAAGTACCACAGCAGAGTACTTCTGCAGTAGATAGTAATAATAACAATAATTTATTATTAATAATAATTTATAATAATAGTAAACTATTTATTTTAGAGTCCTAAAATAGAAGATATAGCTTATTAATGTATATTTATAGTTTTGATAACAGATAATTTACCAAAATTAATGCCAGTTTTACAACTAGATCCTCATATTTGGGTAATCAATAGAACAGATGATGATAATTCAAAAGTTCTCTGATTGTATTTAAATCAAGACATTTAAAATTATACTAAGATGATAGTTTGCAGTCCATGAACACCAGATACTCAATTCTTTATTGATGACTTATCACAAAATAAGCACACATTAATATCTGAATAAGTACGTTTGCTGAACAAAATTGGCAATGAGAAAGATTTTTCTGAACTTGCTAAATGTCCCTGTGCAAGTTACAAAGCTGGCGCTCCAAAGTCCAAGTTAATTTTCCTTTTTTTTCTCTGTAGTACTGGGGTTAGGACCCACAAACCATGTTCCTTTCCCAGCTGATCTGTTAGATTCTCCCAGTTGAAGAACTTCCAGGCATAGTGGAGGGCTGGGGAGAAAGGATTTGACCCTTCTGTTTGATGATCGTTATTGTCATTGTTACCCAAAGCCAGGCATCTTCATTCATCCAAGCAGCAGCAAGTGGTTCCAGCCTCTAGCTACTTTCTGAAATTCCAGAAAAAAATCCAGTTGGTACCCTCCAGGTTTCCAGAACAAGAAGGGCAGAACAAGAAGGGCCTCAGATGTCTGAGGCCCAATGCATCTGGGACTCTTCCCGTTGGCTTTTGAATTATCTGCACTGGCCATCTAGGCAGAGCCCCTTCCTCATGGGTCTGATTGCAGCTGTGAGCTCCTGAGATGCCAGCACAAGCCTGGTGGCACCCTATTCTCGGAAGTGAGAATACCAGCTCTAAAAGAGTCCTGTTTTAAGATATTGGGCTCTGATAACCCCAACTTTTGGCTTTTCTTACTGTAGGGTGATACTTGCTTCTTTACATATTTGTTAATCTTTGTGTTTTCCCAGTATGTTTTTTTTCAGTTCTTCACTATAATTTAACCAATTCTTATATTAAATTCTCTCTGTTGAAAAACTTACTATTGTTCCTGTTTTCCTGACTCAAACTTTGTTGATATACTCAGCGATTTGGATAAAAAGTAGTTAAGACTCTTTTGAACTAATAAAAAAATTACAGTTTACAAACAGTTTATCCTAAGGGCCGGCCCGGTGGTTCAGGAGGTTAGAGCTCCATACTCCTAACTCCAGTTTGATTCCCACGTGGGCCAGTGGGCTCTCAACCACAAGGCTGCCGGTTCAACTCCTGGAGTCCTGCAAGGGATGGTGGGCTCCGCACCCTGCAACTAAGATTGAACAGGGCACCTTGAGCTGAGCTGCCTCCCGGATGGCTCGGTTAGTTGGAGTGTGGACTCTCAACCACAAGGTTGCCAGTTCGATTCCTCGACTCCTGCAAGGGTTGGTGGGCAGCGCCCCCTGCAACTAGCAACAGCAACTGGACCTGGAGCTGAGCTGCGCCCTCCACAACTAAGACAGAAAGGACAACAACTTGAAGCTGAATGGCACCTTCCACAACTAAGATTGAAAGGACAACCACTCGACTTGGAAAAAAGGCCTGGAAGTACACACTGTTCCCCAATAAAGTCCTGTTCCCCTTCCCAATAAAATCTTTAAAAAAAAATAAAAAAAAAAAAAGTTTATCCTAGGAACATAAAAACAGATTGAATAAACAAAGCTTTTAGGTTATTAGTCTTATTTAATACCTAAAATAATGAATAATAAATATTTTAATCACATGTACAGGAATATTTCTAGTGTTTTTTTTTCAGTGTTATTTTTGTAGTTCTTTCAATAAGGCAAGAAAAAGTAAACTTCAGTCTCTACCTCAGTAACCGATTTAGAAATTTGAATTAGACAGGTATGAACAACAACAACAACAAAAATGAATTCTTTTAGAATTCCACAGTGGAAATTCTGCTTAAACTTACAGATGTGTAGAATCCTATTTTATTATTTTTGGCTGCACAAAAGTCTGACAACTAATACGTTACTAGGTAGCATAGCAAAGTCAATGGAGAAAGATCATTTTATTGAAAACATGTTTTCTCCAAATTTCAGATTTTAAAACACTCAAGATAATGTCTTGCCTTTCCCTACCTGTATGTAAAACAAACAAGAAAACATACAAAGATTTAGAAGCCATCGCTTCCCATATGGAAAAAGAAAAGGATATTTCTTGAGCACTAAATTGAAGTATGTAACACGGTCATTGATTCATGTAGCATTCAATCCTCACCTTAACTTTTGAAGCATGAGTCATTATGCATTTTCTCTCTTTTACTTGGAACATGAGGAAATGGAGTCCTTAGAGAGCTTTAAGTGTTGGTCCCAGATTTGAACCAGATCTCCTCCCTCCAATCCCTGTGCTTTTTCTGTTGACGCATTTCTAGACAACTTGGTGCTTCATAGTCACTACATGAAAGAACGAGTCAAATTTCTACTTGCCAACATGTGTCATTTTCTCTATTACACAACTTTTTCAGAGTGCACCAATTTATCACACTGTTTATCTCAGGGGTATTTCCATCTCCCTCCTTTATTTCCTCCCCTTCTCCAGCTCCAGCTCCTTCTCCACCGTTAGCTTGTCCTCTTCGTCCATTTCTCAAATGTTTGCCTTTAAAATCAATGAAAAAGTTTAAGAGTTGCTTTCCTACTAATGCACACTTATGTGTTTTTTTTAATTCATGTAGCACATAGTATTTATTAGATAGGTATGTATATGTACAAATATACAGATACATGTATGTATATATGTACATGTATTTATAGTTAACTCAGTGATCAGTAGGAATTCATAACAGCAGCCATAATTTTCATCACTTATATTTATTTCTAAAATCTCATTGTAGATCCATTTGATTATTTAATTGACATACAGTCGAAATTAAACTACTTGGTTTTAATTAAGAATACCAAATTAAATGCTCATTTGTGTCTGAATGAGCATTTTGTTTAATATCAATTGCTGAGAAGAGTTTTAACTCATACTCTTTTCATAAACTGTCAAGTCTATTAATGTATAGATCTTATGTTTCTTTGAACTCATTTTAGTAATTTAACAGAGCCATTGTTTGAATGCTTCAGCTGTCTCACACATCCTTTGTTGCTGTTTTTTGAAACAAATTATTCTTTATTATTTATTGACAAAACACACTTTGAAAATTCTTGAATGAGGTCTTTAATTCTTTAACATTTAAAACATTGCAGTGTTTTTCACCTGATTTAACATTTTAACTTTTAGAGCGAGCAGGTATTGAAAATCTCAACCTGACAAGAGGAGATTATTTTTTAAAACTTTTATTAAAAAAATTAGCTAACACACAATATGATATGAGTTTCAGGGGTACACCATAGCTGTTCAACATTTATATACCTAAAGAAATGATCACCATGATAAATTCAGCAATCATCTGACACCCACCACACTATCAAAATATTGACTATATCCCCCATGCTGTAGGTTACATTCCCATGACTTATTTCTTGTATACCTGGAAACTTGAACTACTTAATGCCCTTCACCTTTCTTCCCCTCCCTTTCTATGTTTTCAACTATAGTTGAAATTTCAAATTATTTTATATTAATTTCAGGTGTACAGCATAGTGGTTAGACATTTACATAACTTAAGAAGTGATCCCCCTGACTAGTGTAATATCCACTTGGCACTATACGTAGTTATTATGATATGAGTATTATTGACTGTATTCCATATGTTTTACATCCGTGTGACTATTTTGTAACTACAAATTTGTATTTCTTTATTTGTTTCACCTTTTCACTGGCCCCCCACCAGCCACCTATCTATCTCCCAACAAATCTAGTACCTATTTGACACCATACATAGATATTACAATAGTATTGACTATATTCCATATGCTATACCTTACATCGCCATGACTATCTTGTAACAACTAATTTGTGCTTCTTAATCCTTTCCTCTTTTTTCACCCACACTCCCAAGCCCCTCCCACCTGAAAACTATCCAAATGTTTTCTCTATGAGTTTGTTTCTGTTTTGTTTGTTTATTTTGTTCTTTAGATTTCACACACAAGTAAAATCCCATTGCATCTGTCTTTCTCTGTCTGACATACTCCCTTCAACGCAATGCCTTCCAGGTCCATCCATGTTGCCACAGATGGCAAGAACTCATTCCCTTCCATGGCCGAGCAATATTCCATTGTATATATGTACCACCTCCTCTTTATCCATTCTTCCATTGACAGATACCCAGACTGCCTTCACATCTTGGCCATTATAAACAATGCTGCAATGAACATATGGATGCACATGTCCCCTCCAAGCAGTGTTTTGAAATCCAAAATGATTTCTTCAGATAAATACCCAGAAGCAGGATTACTGGGTCCTTCTTTGTCTCTTTATAGCCTTTGTTTCAAATTCTGTTTTGCCTGGTATAAGTATGGCTATGCCAGCTTTTTTTCTTTTCTTTCCATTTTCATTAAATATTGTTTTCCATCTCTTTACTTTCCTTCTGCATGTGTGTCTTCCAATCTGAAGTGATTCTCTTGTAGGGGCCATGTGTAAGAATTTTGTTTTCTTATCCATTCAGCCCTCTTATATATTTTGATTGGAGCATTTAATCCATTTACATTGAAAGTAATTGCTGATAAATATGTAACTTTTGGCATTTTATTGTTCATAATTTTGATCTCCCCCCCCCCCCCCCCGCCCTAACTTAAAGAAATCTCTCTATCATTCCTTGTAATACTGGTCTGGTGGTGATGAATTTCTTTAGCTTTTTCTTGTCTGGGCAGCACTTTATCTGTCCTTCAATTTTAAATGATAGCCTTGCTGGGTAAAGTACCCTTGGTTGTAGGTCCCTGCTTTTCATCACTTTGAATATGTTGTGCCAATCTCTCTGGCATGCAAAGTTTCTGCTGAGAAATCAACTGACAATCTTATGGGAGCTCCCTTATAAGTTACTAGTTGACTCTCTCTTGCTGCTTTTAGGATTCTCTCTTTGTCTTTAACCTTTGCCATTTTAACTATAATGAGTCTGGGTTTAGGCCTGTTTGAGTTCATCTTGTTCGGGACTCTGCCTTCCTGGGCTTGTATGTTGTCTAATTCCTTTGCCAGGTTAGGAAAGTTTTTAGTCATTATTTCTTCAAATATGTTCTCAATCCCTTGCTTTCTCTCTTCTTCTTCTGATACCCCTATAGTGCAAATGTTGTTATGTTTGATGTTGTCTCAGAGGTCTCTTAAATCTGTCCTTATTTTTTTGGATTATTTTTTCTTTTCACTGTTCTGATTAGGTGTCTTCTGCTACTTTGTTTTCCAAATTGTTTATTTGATTCTCTGTTTCATCTAGTCTGCTGGTGATTCCTTCTAGTGCATTCTTCATTTCAGTTATGGTATTCTTTACTTCTAACTGGTTCATTTTTATGGTTTCTATGTCTTTTTTTATGCTTGCTATTTCTTTGTTGAAATTCTCACTAAGTTCCTTGAGCATCTTTATAACCATTATTTTCAACTCTGTCTCTGGTATGTTGCTTGCTTTTATTCCATTTAGTTCTTTTTTCTGGAGTTTTCTCCTGTTCTTTTATTAGGGATGTGTTTCTTTGTTTCCTCATTTTGGCTGCCTCCCTGTGTTTGTTTTTATGTCTGAGGTAGATCTGCTATCTCCCAGTCTTGGTCAAGTGGTCTTATGTAGTAAGACCACTGTAAGGTCCTGGCACAGTCTCCTTGGTCATCTGCTCTTGGTGTTCCAGTTATAGCTGAGCCTTGGTTGCTATTGGCATGTTAGTGGGTGGAATTGATCCTTAAACTGACTAGCTGTGGGGTTTAGCTACATCCACAGCTTACAGCCTACTATATGGGGAGCTTACTACACTGAGTGGGTTTTGCCCCAGCAAGCTCTGGTGCCTCTTGAGACCAACCTTTGTGTGTGCCACTTGTGGGCCTAATTGGGTGGTGCTTTGCTGTGGTCTGAAACCAACCTCCAGGTGTGTTAGTTCTGGGGCCTCTAGGGAGGGGCTCTGGTGAAGGCCCAGGTCACCCACTGCCTGTGACAAGCTGGGAACTACCTGGTAGGAGCTACAGAGTGGTCCTAACTTGTTCGCTCCCTGTGCTATACCTGGAGGCATGTGGGAGAAGCCACGTTGCGAACTGAGGATGTCTGCCACCAGTACCAGGCCTCAGATAGCTCTGCAGAAAGCCAGGACACCCCAAGTCTTGCTGCCACCTGCTGGTTCCCTTAAAGTTCAGCTGCTGATAAAGCCTCATGCAGTGTGTAAGTTGGATGAAGCAGGGTCTCAGGGAGTCACCATAGTGGGAAGTATTGTATTCACCAGGTTAATGTAGATTCTAGTTTGGAGACAGTGCTGAACCTAGAGCTGTTCAGCAAAAGTCTCCAAGCATACGAAGACCAGTTATCACCTGCCTGGAGCCAGTGGATTCTGATAGTTTTCCAAGAAAGAGCTTAATGCTGGCAAGCTGGCTGCTTGTGAAGAAATTACCTCAGGTGTTGGTGGAGTTGGGTGGGGTGGGGTCCTAGGGAGTCAGCAGGGTGGAGCCCTGAATCTCACCAGGCCAATCAGGTTCAGATTTGGCTGTAAGCATAGGGGGAGGGCTCAACACATTAGCTATGGCAGCCACCTGCTGGCTGCATAGGAGGAGAACCTCTCACAGGGAAAATGGGACTATTCTCCATCCCTGGCCTCAAAGCCACAACCTCAGTCCACTCCCCACATGCCTCTGATGCCTCCCGAGTCACAATCCTTGTGCTGGAACCCAAGGTAAGTGCCTGCGAGTGAATGAGTCTGTGCACGGGTTGTTTAAGTGTTTAAGTGCATCTGGGTTTCCTGCAGATGGTTGGAATCCCCACTGTTTTTCACAGCGAGATGTTGTGGGGGCTCCTCTTCCTGGCACCAGTACTCCAGGCTGGGTGCCTGAAGTGGGGCTGGGGTTATTTGCTCCTCTGGTGGGAACCAGCCCAGCCGAGGTATCTCTCCCAATTTTCATCTGCCACACGGAAGTTTGGGACCATCCCGTTTTGCGTCCACCTCTCCTACAAATCTTGATGTGGCTTCTTCTTTATATCCTTAGTTATAAAACTTCTGTTCTGCCAGACTTCGGGTGGTTCTCCAGGTTAATTGTTGTATAATTTAGTTGTAATTTTAATGTGTTCACAGAAGGAAGCAGTCACAGTGTTTATCTATGCCACCATCTTGGATCTCCAAGCTCAAGGAGATTTGGAATACATTAATATTAAGCATGTACTTAAAATATGAGGAATTCCCACAGGACAAAGTGCCAGACAGTTTCTATCCAGGGAGTATGCTGAATTCAGAGGAACTGGCAGAAAAAGTATTGACTTCACAATGCTAAATTTAAAGCTAGATTTTAAGTGATCAAAATGACAAATGACCCCTTCCAATAACTTTCTCAGTAAACACAAAGTTCACAAGAAAGAAAAACAATATTTCAAGTGGTGAAAGTAGGATTTTGTTTTCCAAAAGGTAATAACTCCTTGCAAGACT
This sequence comes from Rhinolophus sinicus, assembly GCF_057876585.1. Classification (NCBI taxonomy): domain Eukaryota; kingdom Metazoa; phylum Chordata; class Mammalia; order Chiroptera; family Rhinolophidae; genus Rhinolophus; species Rhinolophus sinicus. The sequence continues at coordinate 171,015,391 of NC_142501.1, forward strand.
ACTGGCTCAACACCTTCATGATGGTATCATTACCCAGGATCACGAAGTATCTCTTCCCCTATCTCCAAACACTTTCTTCCCCAAGCTCCATATCCAATTGACATTGGCCCTCCAGTGTATTATGCTTTTAGGATTAGGACTAGTGCAGGCCAGTGTATCAACTAACCTGAAAAATTTACACATAGTTGGAAAGGTTTAAGATTTGTTAGGTAACATAAACATGTACAGGTTTAACAGAACAAAACTGTTGTTACTACAGTTGAATTCAATATTATCACCAACTGTAGTTCTAACAGGACAGGCAATGATAGTATTTACAAATTTATGTTTTATTGCAGGGAAGTGACACAATATAGAAATGACATTAAAGTAAGTATATGCATTAGAGGCAAAGACTGTCTCCTTAACAAGGGGTCCAAAGAGGTCAGGTATGTGATCCTATTGTCCTCCTTTCTCTAAGGGCTGTCTAGTTTCTCTCTCTGATTACAAAAAACCTACGTGTGCACAGAATTCCTCTGAACCAGGGACATAAAATGGAGTCTAGGTCAGGTTTCTCATACTCTGTTGGTCAAGTAGGCTATTGTTATATAACCATTCCCAATGGTATAATTCTCAGGTGTTTGTCTCAGTGGGGCGAGGTGAAATCACTGATCTCACAGTACTAACAAACAATGCTGACAAGCTGATACAATGCACCCTGAAACTTACTTCAGACTCACGGTTACAGAGCAATACTATTAATCAGTATGTTTCATGCCTTGAGCAGGTGTCAGAGATATGTGGGTAGAGCTCTTACTCTGGCACAACTGAAACCAATTCCAGGATCACTGGAATTAGCCATTATTGGGGAGAGTGTTTATGAAAAATGATAAGGTTTAGTGACTCTCCTGCTCCCTGTTTGGTTTTGCTCCCTGGTTCAGAGTGATGACAATAGGAATTCACACCTGACTTATCTGGACCCCTTGTTGGGAGACAATGTTTGGATCTGATACTTTACTTACTTTAATGTTGTTACTATGTTGTATAATTTTCTTGCAATAAAACCTAAATTTGTAAATATTACCATTTTGGGTCCCTTGGGTTTTTTTTTTTGGGCAATTAAACCCTTTCTGACTGCCACCATTAGAGCTCACTATAATTATGCTGTGGAGATAGTTATTTATTCTGCCTGTTAATAGGTTTATTTTTCATTATAAATAAATAAATAAATAAATAAATAAATAAATAAATAAATCCTCATAAATAAAACCAAGCAGTGTCAAAATGAGAAACAGAGTTTTAGAGCATAGCTTTGTGTCTTTTTTTTTTTAAACCACATCTGCCATGTCCACCATCCTTGCAATTTATGCTTCAACAATTAAAAAAACAATAACAACAAAAAACAATACTTTGGAGTTCCTAGAACAACACACAATGAATTTCCTTAAACCTGAAGTTAAGCCCAAATTATTCATTAGTCTGGTTTCTTTTCTCCCTGTCTGAACGAGACCTCAACGTTTCCTTTCCATTTACACTCCAGAGCAGAGACTTTTCTGTGTTCAAAGCCTCCTCCCATGAACGTTTTTGTATCCTTTCTGGTCACACATGGGCCTTATGTAATCGTATTAGGAGTGGATTCGTGACATATGTTCAGCTATTCACCATCTCTCTTCAGGGAATTGTAAAGACAGAACAACATCTGGCTAGTCTCCTGGACTAACTTTAATAGCTAAAAGTTGTCAGAAAATTATCATTTCTACCCAGATTCTGTTAAGAGATGGGAAAGAGAAAGTGAACATATTATGGTTAAAGGCAATAAAGAAAATTTTAAAAGCTTCACATTTATTTTCAATCAAGGTGAGACTGCTCAATAAAGTGGTTACCTTAGCTTACATGTTTGCTTTGCCCTTCTGGAGCTAAGAGTCCTTGAGTTTGGTCTGATTTACATCAATATTCACAGTTCCTAGTCCAGAATCTGAAATGTAGAACTAATTCCAATAAACTCAGGGTGTAACCAGATAAAATTCACACAGTGTGCTATGGTTTTGTCAAAGGCATTTTTTAACTCTGATGCTTCTATCCGAATATATTTCTTATTCTTTTCAATACTTACAGTCTTAGACTGGCCTATATCCTCTTTTACTGTTGATAATCCTCTACAGTTTGAAATCCTCCAACCCTAAGTTTCTACAACATGGTTCTTCCCTGCTTCTCTGTTTCTTAATAGTCTTCCTTATACACTCCTCTTTCTCTATTCATTACTCCTCTAAAACTCCTCATGCTGATGTTCTCATTTTGGTGAATGGCAGCACCAATACTAAATTTGCCAAAAAGAAACACCTGCACGGCCATGTCTCTCTTCACCCTTCACATCCAATTAGTCAGTAAGTCCTTAAAATCAACCTCCTTAATATTCTGTGCATCACTGGTTACCTTCTATTTTCCATTGAGGGGTCGAAATTTGCACCTGTTTCACTTTTATGGCTCTCTGAAATAATCTGAGTCCCAAGGGCAACTACCTCTCTCCTTCAGTATATCCACTACCCTGCAACCAGTCTGATCTTACTGAATTTCTAGACTGCTCGTGCCCTCTTTCATCTGCCACGCATCAGAGTCTCACCATTGTTTATAGGGACAAACCAATAATCCTTTTCGGGCTTTGGCCTCTGTGTGCCTGTCTAGCCTCATCTATGTCTCCTTTTATCTTCTGTTCCAGGTCTACTGAATAGTTACACTCTCCTGAATGTGCATAGTTCATTCATATCTTCATGCCCAGGCCTGGCTCAGACTCCCCCGAGCTGTCAGAGAAACAATGACTTCTGGGGCTCAACTCAAGTCATTTCTTTCATAAAGCCATTCTTTGCTCTCCATCCCCCCACACCTGATCACTTCCTCTATTGTGTCCTAACAGTGCCTTGAATTTAATTCCAGCAACTTCTTGTAACACTTGTGCCTTTATTTGGTTACGTGTCTGTGTTTTCAATGTCTCCAACTCCAAGCATTCCTAGGGCATTGCTCAACTAGTGCATGTTAGGTGGTCAATGATAGTTTGTTAAAGGAGTAAATTAACATGTTAAAAACAGTGACATAAATTACATGGCTATATCCAATAATTTAAAGATGATACACATAGAATATCACTAATAACAAAAACTTTAATTTTGAGTGCAACTATTAAAAATCCGATAATCATCAAATGCCTATTCAATGCCAGATATGGTATTGAATATTAGAAGCACAAATATGTTTAAGACACAAGGCATGATTTTTTTCATTTTAAAAGTTGTTCTGATATAGCCTTGATTAAAATGTAACAAAAAAAAAAGTGAGAGTGTCTTAGTGTTCTGAAATGGGCAGTTTTAAGCAATATTCTGCCTTGCCCTAGAATGATGGCAAAAAGTTTTAAGATTCCATTTTGAATGTCAGGCTAGATTATAATAGCTTTTCTTTTCCTAAGATGGAAATAGTGTTTAATTGATACTATCTTTTGCAAAAATGTCTTTGTTGCTTATGAACTTTTCTTTTATTCTTTAATTTGTTTTGAAATTTTTCAATTACAGTTGACACTCAATATTGTATTAGTTTCAGGTATAGCATAGTGGTTAGACATTTATATAACTTACAAAGTGCCCACCTCAGTAAGTCTAATACCCATCTGACATCATACATAGTTATCACAATATTATTGACTATATTCCCTATGCTCGTGATCTATGATTTTGATGTACTCAGATTTTATAGCAGAGAAATCAGGGTATGAGACCAATCTTGCTTCTCTTAATAACAGGACTCATATTATAAATGAAGAGTTTGTATGTCAAATTATAAAACTCAAACTAAATAATGAAGGCAATGAAAAGGGTAATCATATAATTTATTATTCAATCCAGACACTTGTAAAAGCAAAAGGGAACACTACAAATAATCACACTAGGAAAGCAAATGTAAAACTGGAATGTCAACATTTGGACAAATTGGGATGTATGTTTATTCTAGTAATAGGGATAATAATAAATGGTTCGAACAAGAGAGAAATGTGATCGATATATTGTGTTTAAAAAGCACACTCTGATGTTATTCTGTAGATTTTCAGAAGAAATGAAAACTACATTTAAGGAAACTATTAGGAAGGTGTTATAATGGGTTAGAAAGAAACTACGAGAGCTAAAGAGAAGGCACTGGTAGTGGGGATGTAAAGGGAGAAAATAGATTTGAGAAACACATGGAGATGCAACGGGTGTGATTTAAGGATAGCGGGGATGTGAGAAATGAGGGAGGAGGGGAAGTCAAAATGGCTTTCTGATTTCTGTGTTGGGTATGTGAGGATGTTGAGGGACTCTGACAAGAAGACGGCTCCAAGACATATTTGGAAGTACTTTTAAGTTAGCAAACTTTTTATTTAAAAGAAAAAAATGAATGAGACAAATCTATTTTGCTATTGAAAACATAAAAAGATGATATGAACTAATTTGAATAAAACATGCTACTTTTATTATTTATAGAACATATGAATGTTTATTACCTTTTGAAAACATGCTTAGCAGTTTTAATAGATTCAGATTTTATCATCTCCAATTAAAAACCTTTACTGATCTGCTAAGTTGGCCTTAGAATTCACAAGCCCCTGTTGTGTACTATTCTGTTACCATATCTGTGACTCTTTGGATGCACACTCTTTTAACACAGGAAACCTATACTGTAATTTTTTTCTAACCAGTGCGTTCTCAAATGCCTAGAAGTCATTAGGCACTCAATCGATACTTGTGACTTGAAGTAAGCAGTGTGTATACACTACTTTTGCTGAAAAAGTCATTTCAAAATATGAAGTTAGAATCTGGGGAAAAGAGTTCTGTGAGGGCAGAGAAAGAGACTGGGGTCCAGGAGGAAGTGGGCTGAGAAGAAAATAGGTAGAAAATAGACTAATACCGCATTGACATTAGGGTATTAGGGTCCAAGGGTGAACATTTCCCTTAATATAGAACATAATCCAGGACATGCATTGTGAAAGAAAATTTGCAACTTTATTTTTAACAATATCATTAGATCTGGTTTCTGTAAGAAGAAACTTTTATAGGTGAAGAAAATATTCATTAATAATGGAATTCATTTTTCCCCCAAAATGCTAAGCAAAGTGTTTTGGTTGATTTTCCTCCAAATACACTCCATAAGTGGTTCTCAGTGGGCCTGGGATGGGGCCCAAGAAATGTACATTTCTAACTCATCCCCCAAGTGACAGTGCGGCTGCTTGTCCAGGGACCACACTTCGAGAAAAAGGGCACAAAATTGACTGAAATGTCCAGGTGGCTGATGAACACAAGTTAAAGTCAACGACAATTTTACTACTTTACTTTCAATCTATTTTAGCACCTTAAACTATTTTATGAAAACTAGCTTTTTCTTATACTAATCCTGTGAATATCTAAGTTATACATATACTATCATTGTAGCATCCAAATGAAAGTAAAGATTGTTAACCCGTTATGACTCAGGCTCTGACCTAAGTGCTTTAAATTAATTAACCTCATTCAATATTCTGAATTATACTGGGCATTAATAATGCCATTCACTTTGCAGATAAGGAAATGGAATGACAAAGGGCACAGTTTGGGGGGAAGAACCTAAGCTGGGAGGATCCAGTCTTGCTGTATTCCACATGCTCTTTTGTTCTGCTTTAGGCAATGATGCAGACGACATACTCACACAGACATCACGGACATAACCTAGAATTACTGCTCCCCTTTTTCCAGCTATAATGTTCCCTGCTTTAAAATATCAGGTCCTTTTGGCAGTGTCATGATGTAACAGCATGGTGCTAACCCAATGAAAAGCACATCAAGCTGCTGTGCGTATTTATATGTTTAAAGGCAATGGGTGTTTATGGTCCACAGTTTGTTCCCTAGACAATAAGAGAGCCCAGGTGAACCCCTGTTTACGGCTTCTGGGGCACAGATCCCAAAAGGGGGTGGGGGGAATTCTATCTCAGGAATATATGATAATGCTCCACACTTCAGTTTGAAGTCTACCCTCCTCCTCCAAACCAGGGGACTTTTGTGGCTGAAACCAGTCATATAAGACGGAGGTCTCAAAGCAGGAAGAAGTAGGAGTTAGCCTTTTCCAGGTGGCTTTTAATTAGGCACCTTTTATATGCATCACACTCTCTGTTGACATAGGTGGTGAACATGCACAACAGAGGGATTTGTACCTTCCAAAAGGTAGTGGGGGAGCTAAAAATTACAATTTAAGTAAGCCAGTTTCTTAGGCATTACTTATAAGATGATCAGAAGAGAACAAGGGCTGAAAAAGGGGGAGGATGAGAAAACACTCCTCATCATACACATATTGCTTTGAGTTTCACTTTGGATAATAGAGACCAAGGTGTTAGCAGGTAACAGAGGAAATGTATGAATTTCCTAAATTTTATTTGGGTGAAGAAGAATGTTGCTATCTCTACTGTTAGGGATAAACAGCTTTCTCACATTTTTTGGGTTTTCATCATGAAGGATTGTCACTCAATTGTCTTGAATTATTTTCCTAACCCTTACTCTGCCCCAGGGGAGGTGGGGTAATTTAAACAGTGGGCAAAACTGGGAAGAAATCGTTATTTGGCTTGGCTTGACTTCCTGTTACCTCTCAGAAGAAAGCTGTTTTCCTTCTATTTCTTCAGGACAGGGTGTATACCCCTGATCCTGCTGCGTTTTAGTACCTTCTTCAAAATTCTCTAAAGCCTTCTCCCTCCAGGGTTGGAAACTGCCAAGTTAACAGAGCTTTCCAGAACAGGATTCCCATGAGCCAGTCCCTTCTTCCTGTTTTCTGACCCTGTAGTCCCACTGTTACATGTCCAGTGGAGCTGATACCTCAAGGAACCCATGGGCAGGCTCACATTTGTAGATTCATCCTGAGTCCTGAGACCCTATGGTCAGGACAGGTCCAGGAGTGTGGCCTGGCCAGTGAATCACTTTCCTCTGGCTGGAGAAGTATTTCTTTAGTGAGGCTATGCGTGACTGGACAGTCAGAATCTTGTCAACACACCTGTTTAGCTGACCTGCTCCTGGTGGACCCAGGACCAGGTAGGTCAAGGCTCTGGGCTGGCTACCAACTATTAGGAGCCCTAGGCTTGAGCTGTGTGTCTGAACTCTTACACGCACTCTTGCCAGTCCACGTTCCTTCAGAGTGCCACTTGTGGTACAAGAGGCAGTAGTGCTGGAAGGCATCCTTTTCCCTGCGTGCCCCACTCTGCGGGCTCCGTGCCACCAACCAACAAACCTCCAGGGCCAGCTGTACTTGTCTCCCCCCAGGGCTTTCAAGACAGTTGCTCTATGTTACCTGTGGGTTTTTCTGTTCGATGTCCTCTCTTGCTTCTTCCCCTCAATGTGGTGAAGTCATATTCTCATGAGTTGTTCTTAAACTATGCTGCAGGTGGGAATGGAAGTTTTTGCACAAATGTCTCTCAACATGTTGCCTACTGCTAATCTATCATTGGAATTCGTAGGTAGATTATAATGCATCCGATAAACAAGAATCACCCTATGGCTGGGTGAGGTAGCCAGGGGAGTGTTAAAAAAACTAAAGGATAGCCTTGCTTCCCCAAGAAGCTTACGAACTAGCAGAGGACAAAAAGCACATACAAAGATGATGCTAATAGCAAGTGCTGAGCATGTACCAGGAAGGCTTTCTCCATAGCTAAACAACTCCAAAACGTATTGTTATTAGACTGTTTATATGCAGTCTTCGATCTATGGAAGTTTAAGTTGTTAAATAAGTTAATCTCTCTCTCTTTTTTTTTTTAAAAGTCTCTTAATAGGCATGTATTAATTGTGTAAATACGTTTTCTTTAAAAGGAAATGAGGAGATCATTTATTGCTCTATGATTTAGGGAAAAATTCATGGTAGAGATTCTTCAAATAGAATATACTTTCTGGAGTAAATTATACTTTTGATGTGTTGAACTGAGTACAACTGAATACTGGACTTCAGTACTGAGACTTAAAATCCCTTAACATGTTTATGTGTATGTGTGTGTGTTTGTGTGAATGTTGGGAGGGTGGGGAAGAGCATGAGGGAAGGCTGAAGATATTGATGTGCATAGAAAAAGCTGATGCTACATCATGGACTTCATGGTATGGATTGTGCGAGTAACAATAAAAAATAGAGACTGGGTGGGAGCAGATGCCAAACAGTCCAGATTGAGAGCAGGCTGGACTGGAAGATTGGAGGGAAAAGAGGGATTGAATGTAAACAACAAACCTGTATCTTAACAGCCACAGAAATACATTTCTGAGTTAATTTTTTCTTTCTGGGGAATCTGGCAAAATGATGATAGCCTTAATTGTGAAAAAGAAGGTGGTAAAAACTTGGGTAATGAGGGAAGCTGAATTAGGTTTTCTTTTTTTTTTTTAAATTTAATTAATTTCTGAGATAAGTATTTATTTCGACACTCACCTTTCAAAGCTGGAGATCGCTGTTCATGAATATAGGGTGCACTTTCTCTAAGACAGTCTGGCACAGGAGTTAAGAGATTGTGGAACTTTAATTTCTGGACATGTTGTGAATCCTTTATATCCAATTCCCCTGCTGTTTAAATGCTGAGTGCAACCATGTGTCTAAGTTGCGAGGTGACGTGAACCTACTTGAGGTGAAGTTGATAAGGCTAAATGTGAATGGCTTAAAACAGTCATATTCAAAATATTTTCACTCTCTATCTGTATGTATTATTAATATATTAGCCATAACAGCAATAAAACTTAAAATAAACATTTCTAATCTATTTCAATTCTGGACATTTTAAAAAAACGTTTTTCTTTTGAGATAGTATGATATTTATAAAAGAATTGTAAATTACAGTTTCTGTGTATCTTTCACTCAGTTTTCCCTAATGTTAACATCTTATATAATCACAGTACATTTATAAAAAAACTGAATATTTAAAATTTTATTTTTTAAATACAAAAGTTTCAACCATGGTCAAAAGTTACAACTTGCATAATTTTTCACAACTTTATATCCATATGCATATGTCATAAATAAAATATTGTTTGTCCAAATATCTGGGCTATAACATTTTGTGGACTATAAGAACATAACCTTAATCTCTAGTTTACTTTAAATCACTAGTGACATTGCAATTGGCCATGTTCTCTTTGAGATAGCTTATATCCAGTGAAATAACGTATTTATTCTGATAGGAGATTGCAAATGAAAATTATAAGTAGTTCAAACAGTAAATTCAAATTTGAATTTCTCCCGTTTAGACCTTTACATTTTATTTCCAATTACTCATTGTAAAAACAAGTTGAAAAAAATAATTAAATCAAATAAATTACTGCTACAATTTGTCATATTAGTCAAAACTATGTTTTTTTCCCAGTAGAGAAACAAATATTTCTTTATACTAGTGCTATGAAACAAACCCTGAAGCAATTTTTCAAAATACACAATTATAAATGTGTCATTTGCTTTGTGAAAATATTGCAGGGGCTTACTCTAACAACAGAGTATAACACATTTTCCTTTATTTTAATTTCAGTGAAATTCATTTGGATTTGATTGACAAAACCAAAAATGAGACATTTGATACAGCATTTGTATTTCCACTGAAAGGTAAAGAACTAGGTTCGTGTTTGCTGACTTTTTGATATTGGTTCCAAAGTTCTCTATGTTAATAAATACTCTGGGATAATGTCCAAGTAGGTAGAGAAAGGTACATTTTCTACAGTCTCTTGCAGTTTGGTGTTATATGAGATTAAGTTTTGGCCAATTCAACGTTAGCGTGTCATATAACAGATCTGGAACCTTCCCTCAAAGACAGCTGGTGCACACCTTTTTTCTTCCTTTTCTTTTTCATGTATTTCTTCATTCTACTTCCCAAAATACAGGTATGATGGGGAAAGTTCTTACTGTCATTTTGGACCCTAAGACATGGGTCATATACTAAAGATGGCAGAGCAGGGGATTGGATGTGACTCTGGTCTCTGAAAACTTTTTGGAACAGAGTTGCCATCCCAACACCTGACTGCCTCTAAATTTCTCCATAAGAAAGAATTTTTTCTATTTTACTTAAGCCATTGCTATTTTTCATTTTTCTGTTGTTTACAGTTGAAACTAATCCTAACATGCCACATCTCTATGAAAAGTGGAAATAGGAAACAACACTAGATAACTCTATTTTTCAAGAAACAAATTGACCCTCATTCACGTACATACTTATGTGTCACCTGTGAACACTTGAGTTTGCTACCTCTGTTACTGCTATTGTTTTCTTGGTAGACTCTAGATTGTTGGCAGGATGCCAGCAGCTGTGTCCGTGCTTTCAACCCTACCTTTCCCTGAGCCTGCCTCACCGCTCTCAATCCATTACATGCTACTGAGTTTTGTCTTGGTTAGTTGGTTGGTTTGTTTTTGAAAAATCAGGACATCCCAAGATAGTAACACCTTGGAGTTCTGCACAACCAGGAATAGCAAGTGATTTACTTAAGACTTTTTTGTTTTTCAATTTTGGGAAAATAGATGAAGAAAGTTAAATCTTACTCTTGATGTTACTAAATCAGCACAGCAAATGTATGCTGCTTATAGTATAGTCAAAATACTTGAAGAAACCATTTATATAAATTCAGTAGAGAAGTGAAAACAGTGAGTGTATGAACTGCAGTAAGGAGTCTCTTCTAAGCTGCACAGCAGAAGTATTCTGAAATAGAAAAAAATTTTTAAATGGGATTAAAATGGTTTTGTCATATTTAAAATCTATTTCGTGGAGCATAACAAGAAGTTGAAAAAAATGAGGTAGGAAACATAGAAATTGATAAATTATTAATATTTTGCTAAGTGATAAGAACAAAGATGTATGATGATTAACTTTTGAATGATAAAGAAAACAGAAAGGAAAAGTTTGTTTTTAAAGAAAAAGGATATAAGAAGAAATAGGATAATGATAGATCAAGAGAATATTTTAGGCTAAATTTCCAAAATATTGTTGTAAGGAAAACTCTTGGTACACTAGAATGATATATCACTGAGACTGCTGACAGTGGGTGTAATAGGACATATAAACAGATAAGCACCTGAAGTTGACAACTCTACCTCTGGTTTAAGCTGGCAGCTCCAGGGTGAACCAGAATAGAGGGGTCATCAGGATAAAGTTGCTGACTCCAAACTCTTCTACCAAAGAACTCATGTTCATGGCAAAATTATATAATGCATTCATCTGTTCTTCCTATACCAGTGGATCATGTCTCCTCCGTGAGAACTACATTATTTTTTTTTTTCACCTTTCTTTCTCTTCTCAGCTCTTCAAACATTTTCTAACTATATTTTCCTACAGTTCTTGGGGGAAAGAAAAGGACAATTTGGCAAATTTTATTTTATTTTACCTTTTAAAACCTATGCAACCATCAAGTATTGGGCTTGCCTATGGCTACTCAGTTCTAGTGTACTTTAGTTTAGCTTTTTCCCTCATAGGCCATCCTAATCTCTACTGATGCTCAGAGGCAATTATCCCGGGTTTAAAGTGGAGGGTCTAGTGCTATTAGTACAATCAATTAGAGTATGAGCTTGATTTCATTTGTTTTGATGTTAATGCCTCAAAAATTTGATCAATCAGATTTTCAACTACTGTCAGATATCCATTCTGGAAAAACAGTATTTTGTACAAGACACTGCGAATATTTTTCTTCAAGACTGAATATCAGTACAACTATATTTCCTGAATTAAAGCTAATTGTGTTTCTGAGGCTAAGACCATCATTACAAATTAGAAAAAAAACAAACAAACAAACAAAAAAAACGACTAAGAAAGGAAAAAAAAAGTAATCTAGAATTTGATACTGCCATCTGTTGTTTAGAAACAAAATTGCAAGTGCTATAAAACTACAATTTCCTAATTAAAAAAAAAAAAATAGTGTGGGAAAAATTTAGCCTATGTCATCTATACATTATAAAAAGAAAGATATGGTGCTTTGATGAAATAGATGTTACTATTGATAACAACTTTAATATTTATTTAACATTTTCTAGATGGGAAGTCTTTTGTTAACCTTAGGTTATGTCATTTATACTTTACAAAAATTCTATGAAGCAGGTACTATCGTGATCTTCATTTTACAGATGAGGCAACTGGGGAAATGGAAAGTTTAACTTGAATGACACACACTTTGTTCATATTGCTCCTCTACTTTTCAAGAAACTTTGTGTTTTATGTAGGAGGCAGTTTTCATGATGTTCTGCTCCAAGTTGAAATGTATTATTATATCCATTTATGTGCTAATAGAATCATAGAATGTCATTGAGTGTCATATTGTGACTTGAATGTACAGCGGTACAAGCACACAAAATTTTTGCTCTTGGGGAGCTTTATTTAATGGGGAGACAATTAAGCAATAAATAAGTATATCCTACAATATTAGAGAGTGATAGTGCAATAAAAAATAAAAACAGTGCATAATCAACATGTCATTTAATGAAATGATAACCAATGTTTTTGAGCACTCACATTACATTATTTAAAATTATTTTTTAAATAATTTATTTTTTCATTTTTCAATTACAATTGACATACAATATTATATTAGCTTTAGGTATACGACATGGGATTAGATATTTATAAATCTAGTACCCATCTGACACCTTGCATAGTTATTATAATATTATACACTGTATTACTGTACTTTATGTCCTGGTGACTGTTCTTATAACTGGCAATTTGCACATCTTAATCCCTGCCCCTTTTACACCCATCCCCAAAACTCCTACATTGCATTTTGATAATTTCTACATTATGAGTTTTGACCTTTCCCAAAATGGAAAATAGAAAACTTACTTTTCCACCCACCTTTTATCTAGGATGCAAGCAATATCTTGGGTCTTGTCAAACATGTACACTAGCATAAGATTTCAGTATGAAATTGAAGATCTTTGTTTCATTCCGGACATTGAGTTTCTTGCCTGATGTAGTGGTAGAGGAGTCTACATCTACAGGAACATTACTGGCCACTTCTGGTATTCAGTCCCCCAAATATTGATGTGAATGGGGTCCAACTATTGGTAGGAATCATGGTGTTGATATGATGTGTGTTACTAATATATTTTAATACATTTGTTTTCTCTTAAACTACCCATGGTGAGGTCTATTGTTTGCAACTAAGAACTATGACTGATACACAGTGATAGATGTGATAGGTTGGTCATAAAAGGACACTTGGAAAAGGTGATATGTCAGAAAAGACATAAATGGAGATCTGGTCAAGATGGTGGAGTAGCTAAATGCTGTGCTTACCTCCTGTCATGACCACATCAAAATTACAACTAAACTACAGAACAACCATTATTGAGAATCACCTGAAGTCTAGCTGAACCAAGCCCTACAACTAAGGACATACAGAAGAAGCGACCTTGAGCCTGGTAGGAGGGGTGGAGATGCAGAATGGGCTGGTACCACACCTGCGTGTGGCCACTAAAAATAGGGAGGGATATCTCCGCAATGGAGGTCCCCCAGGGAGAAGCTAGGGGTCTCAGCCCCACCCCAGGGTCCCCAGCCCAGAGTTTCAGTGCCAGGGAGAGAAGTCCCCATAACTTCTGGCTGTGAAAAGCAGCAGAGATTGCGGCTGAGTGACACGGAGGGTGGCTGCAGTCCCAGGTGTTCCTTTTAAAGGACCACACATAGATTTACTCACTGACAGACTCACTTGCTCTGAGCTCCATCACTGGGGCAGGAGCTTGAAATGCACCACGGACATACATGGAGGAACTGAATTGTCTGGTGAAGGCTGGAGGGGCAGCTTTCTTCCTGATGGAGTTGCTGTTGGAAGCTATTGTTTCTTTGTTCAAACCTCCCCCTCCCTGTGTGCAAATTCAGGCAGCCACTGTACGTGAGTCTCCATCAAACTGGCTATCACCTTTCGTCTGCCCTGCCCTAGTGCTTCCCTGAGACCATGCCCCACGTAAATTTTGGGCACACCCAAACCACTTCCAGTGGCTTTTCCATAAAAACAGCCTGCCTTGGCTCATGCTACAGACTTTCCTAAAATCGCTCAAAGATTCACAAACCCCAAACAAGCAGCATCTGGCTTTAGCATGTCCTGTACCTCTGGCTGAGCAGCCCTAAGGCCTGCATTAGCGAAAGCCTTTAACAGACTTTAAAACAAAGTTTATAAGAAGAAACAAAAAAGAACCCAGTAATCCCACTTCAGGGTATTTATCCAAAGAAACTCAAAATGCTACTTTGAGGGGCCATCCAATAAACATCCAGATGTTTATTGAAGTATTGTTTACGGTGGCCATGATGTGGAGGCAACCTGTGTGTCCGTCAGTGGATGAATGGAGAAACAGTAGGTGGTACATATATACGATGGAATATTGCTTGGTAATGGAAGGGAATAGGTTTTTGCCATCTGTGGCAGAATGGATGTGGGGACAGAGCCCCAGAAAGTAGTTTACAGGCTCTCGGCCTCACGTGGAGGAGTGCTGGCTCGGGTAGTAGATGGCCGTCAGCTGTGGCTGATTGGCCGTCAGCTGTAGCCAGTTAGCCAATTAGCCGCTAATATAACTGCTGCGGCTACGAAGGAGAGCCGAGGAGAGTGGAGGGGAGTGAAAGAGAGTTGTCGGTGGGTTGCAGACAAAAGGGACAGCAGGTCGCACGTCCAGTGAACCCAGCCTCCAGTGAGACCGTAGTGGTATGACTCCCCTACCTATGGCTCCGTGGGTGTTCCTTTTTGGCCTCACCATATCCTGCGCTCTTGTATGGGGAGCGGGAGCAGAGACCCCGCAGGCTTCCCCGCACGACAATGGACCTAGAGAGTATTATGGTGAGTGGAGTATGTCAGACAGAGAAAGAGCAGATGCAATGTGATTTTGCTTATATGTGGAATCCAAAGAACAAAATGAACAAACAAACAAAGCAGAAACAAACTCATAGTTATAGAAAGCATTTTGATGGTTGCCAGATGGAAAGGAGGTTGGGGGTAGGTGAAAAGGGGAAGGGATTAAGAAGTACAAATTGGTGGTTACAAAGTAATCATGGGGATGTAAGTTGTAGCATAAGGAATATAGTCAATAATATTGTAATAACTATGGTGTTAGATGGGTACTATATTTATTGGGGTGATAGACGCTAGGGGGTTGGAGGCAGGATGAAAAAGGTGAACATATTAAGAAGAACAAATCGATTGTTATAAAATAGCCATGGGGGTGTAAAGTAAAGCACAGGGAATATAGTCAATGATATGGTAATAACTATGTATAGTGCCAGGTGGATACTGGACTAGTCAGGGGAATCACTTTTTAAATTATATAAATTATCTAACCATTATGCTATGCACCTGAAATGAATATAAAGTAATATTGAAAGTCAACTGTAATTGAAAAATTTAAAAAGGGGGGAAAGGTGAAAGGGAGTAAGAGGTTCAAATTTACAGGTATAAAACAAATAAGTCATGGGTATGTAATGTACAGCATAGGGAATATAGTCAATAATATTTTGATAGAAGGCAAGAAAAGAACAGAACGAACAAATAAAGAAAAAAAAACAACTCATAGACACAGTAAACAGTTTAGTGGTTACCAGAGGGTAAGGGAATGGGGGATGGTAGAAGAGGGTAAAGGGGGTCAAATATATGGTGATGGAAGGAGAACTGACTCGGTGGTGAACATACAATGTGATATACAGATGATGTGTTACACTTGAAACCTATGTAGTTTTGTTGACCGTTGTCACCCCAATTAATTTTAATTAGAAACAAATACTCTACTGAAACCATAAAAAATAATATTTTGATAGCATGGCATAGTGTCAGTTGGTTACTGGACTTATGGTGATCACTTCTTTAGATATGTACATGTTGAATAACTATTGTGTGTACCTGAATCTAATACAAAATTGTATGTTAGCTATATTTTAATAAAAATCTTTTTTTAAAAAAGACATAAATGTAAGGGACCGATGTAAAAGAAATGAAAACAGAGGAAGCAATAAATTAAAAGCCCTGAAATGGGAATTTGCTTGATGCATTTTTAGAGTAGGAAGAATATCAGTGTGGTTAAGAGGATTAAGCCAGGTCATAGGCAATAAGATCAGGCAGAGTGTTATGAGGAGCGTGAAACAGTATGACAAAGAATTGGATGTTATAGAGTGTGTAATAGGAAGTCATCTGGTAGTTTTAAGAAACAGTTTTATAATATGACTTACATTGCAAACAATTACTCTGACTGCTGTGCAGTGCTGATTATAGGGAAACGAGAGCAGAAGTGAGAATCACACGTCAGAAGAGAGAAGATAGTGAATTAAACTAAAATGGAAATGATGGAAATCATAGGAAGACGTTAGACTCCAGATAGATTTTGAAAATAGAGGTGTCACTTTTCTTTGTGCAGTGGATGTGATCGTGAGAGAAAGTAATTGGTGATTTATGTTTATTTCCTATGAGTGAGACAGCTACAGGAGGGGTGTTTTTGTTGTTTATTTGTTT
Source organism: Rhinolophus sinicus (assembly GCF_057876585.1). Taxonomy (NCBI): domain Eukaryota; kingdom Metazoa; phylum Chordata; class Mammalia; order Chiroptera; family Rhinolophidae; genus Rhinolophus; species Rhinolophus sinicus. The sequence goes on from NC_142501.1 coordinate 171,031,821, forward strand.
TATAATGAGGATGAGGAATGAAAAGCTCACTTTTGAACTTACTCATTGGATGCCTAAATGAATACTCCAAGTAAGCAACTTTTTATTGTTCTGAGAGTTCAAGGGGGACAATTGAGTTAGACATATAAATTTTGAGTCATCTTCACATAGGTGATATTTAAAATCTTGATAACCCAAGATGACACTCTGGGTACTAAAAGAAGACAGGGAATTCAAGAGGTCATGTGCTAAGCTATGGGACGTTCTAATATTAGAGGTTGAGGAGAGTATGAGGACGGTGATGGAGAGAGAGACGGAGAGAGAGAGAGAGAGAGAGAGAGAGAGAGAGAGAGAGAGAGAGAGAGAGAGAGAGAGAGACAGAGACAGACAGAGACAGAGACAGAGAGAGAGAGACAGAGAGAGAGAGACAGAGAGAGAGAGACAGAGAGAGAGAGACAGAGAGAGAGAAACAGAGATGCTGATGAGATGAGATAAAAATGTAGGACAGTTTTGCTTCCCATATTCCAAGTTAAGAAAGTGTTTCTAGAAAGATGGGGTCAACAACCATGTCAAACACGGTTAATAACTGGAATAAGATGAGGCCTGAGAATTTGACCACTAGTATTTGGAAAGAAAGAGGTCACTATGCAGCCAGGTCAAGAAGATCTTGAGAATAACTGATTCAAGTGGAATAAGAATCAATGAAAATCCTGCAGGTAGGGTATGTGGAGATACTAGGGGATGAGGAAATGGGCACGTGGGATATATAGTCCACTGGTTTTCTGTGAAGAAGAGAAGAGAAATGGGGTTATGTCTGAAAGCATGAACATTAGGGAGAATTTTTTCTGTCTCTCTCTTTTCTTTTTTCTTTTTTACCATATCACATTGACACAGAAAGCCATTAAAAATAGCAATACATGATTTTTCCAACTTTAAAATTTTTCACATTATTTATTTTAGTTACCAGTACCTAATGGCTCACTGAAACACAAATCAAATGGCAGGTATCTTGATAGTAATGTACCAAATTTCGTCAAAACTACTCAGGTTATTTAAAAGTGGTTTTAGGGTAGATAGACAATTTTAATGTGTTGAACAATTTACTTCAAAGAAAGCTTCACTTTATCTTATCAAAAATGTTTTGTTTTCACAAGCTAAAAGGCTATAGAATTAAAAATATAGCCATAATTATTTTAGGTTAAGAAAATCTAAATTTTGACACTAAAAAGAATGCTTACAGTATTTAGAAAATAAGGTAAAAAGAACACAAAGGTCAAGAGAAGATCAGGGAAGTATGATATTCCCAAATTAATAATAAAGTAATTTCCAAAGGCTTTACCTTTGGCCCTACTGTATATATTCAGGAACATGCTAAGTGGTATAGGAGATGCTTACGAGTATGAGGCATGGTTCTATACATCACACAACATACAGCTAGAGTTGGGAAAATAAGGAGTATACATGAAGAGGATAATAAAGCAAAACAGTAAATAAATGGGCAGTGTTGACAATATGTAGCATAAAGTTTAGGGCAGAAAAAACAACTGTGAGATAGAATCATTCGTCATCCTTTATAAAGGCAGGAAATGAGCAGCATGCATAGAAGCTGTCTTCCAGAAGTTGGGGGAATAAATTCTTATTCCTGAGGAGGGACCTGGGTAGTATATCACAGCATCTACCACAGCAGACTACTAGCAGTATCTGTGCTGTGGAGGATAAAAAAAAGGAAATAATACACATCTTGCTCTGAACACATGAGGACCTTATATTGTAGTTAAATTCCATAATGCTCTAACACAAGGTAGAAAGGATTAAGTGTTTAAGGGGAAATACATATGAAGAGCTATGGGTGTTCAGAAGTTACTTTTTACGTACTCGTTTGCAATTCTTATTAAGTACCTACTGCATGTTAGCGTGCTGAGAATATGGTAAAACAAATGAATATATGATGGACATGTTCCTTTACCATCATGGAATTCAGTGACTCATTTGGGAGAATGATTGAAAACAAGTAAATATGTGAAATAACAGCTAATTATGATATATGGTAGGAAAGAAATAAACAGTAAATGAATGACTAATTGTGAAATATATATGTGAAGGAGATTGTCATGGGAAAGATGGAACTATATAAGCTGAGAATTAATGATGAGAAGTAGCAGCCTTGGGAAGAATGGAAAGACATATTTCTAGGTGGAGGCCCAAAATGTTCAATGATAAAGTGACAGATTTGAGAATTGAAAGAACACCTGAGTGACTGGGACATAAATAGGCAAAGAAGAGAATGGTGTGGGATGAGATTGGAGTAGTAAGATCATTCAGTGCCTAAGAATCTGGGTTGTGTTTTTGACACCATGGAAAAAAACAAGGATTTAACACACACAAGAACGTGCATAATCTGATTAACACTTTACATAAATTACCTCTGGCTGCTGTACAAAAACTGATATTTGGGGATTGAAAAGGCTTCAGAAAACTTGACATTCCTTTTCAGAACTGCTTTCAATAATTAAATAATTATTACTTTTCCATAAAGAGCTAATAAATACAAATGTGCCACATTCTAGAGAGTGATAAGATCTAAAAGGACAAAATCTCTTGCCTCATGAATCTTACTTTTCCATAAAGAGCTTCTCTCTATATATCATATTTAATCTTTATCTCTATCTCTCACTACACACACACACACACACACACACACACACACACGCACGCACGCACGCGCGCACACACACACACACACACATACACACACACACACTTATGGAAATGAATGGACAAAAATAACCTCTGAATAACCCCCATAGCTCTTCATTTATTTATTTTTGCTCTTTAGAATACTTATTCCTTTAACTTGTATTACAGGGATTTGGGATGCATGCATTTAGATATATCTATATATCTATATAAAATTATGTGTATATTCTATATGCTATGTGTATATTATGTTTATGTGTATGTATTATATATTATACATCTATGTATCTATTCTATATATACACTATATGTAGTATATATAATTCTACATGGATGTTATATATACTATGCTGTTTACTAAATATGTATTAATATTAAGACCATGTTTTTTTAAACTTTTTAGTAGATATGAAGTTTACTAGAATAATTTGTATAGTATAATCCCAATTTTGTCATGCCCAATATTGTGCATCATGCCAACACAATATCCTGTGTTGAATTCACATACTTGCATTTATGTTTCTGTGAACATAATTTTATATTTTTATTTTAATGAACAATTATTTTAAATATCATTGCATTTTTAGAAACGTAATGTGAAAATATATCCATCCAAATATAATTTCTTATTTTAAAAAACAATGTTCAAATCAACCTTTAGTGTCAAAGCAAAACATATTTTTACCTATGATTAATTATAATGTAATGGATTCTATCTGTGATGGCATGGTATATGTATAAAGCAATTTAGAAGTTTTCCACCCTGACTCTAAACAGGAGAGGCTGGTGGAGCACAAAGGAGAACTAAGTGCAGTGCTCTTTATGACTTTTACACATTACATTGCATTTTCATCGAAATCTGTGACAGAATTTTGGATTACTTCATGTAAGAGATTTATGATACTTTGTTATGGTTCTACCCATTTCATAAAAGCAGGTTAACTAATGGACTGTTTGCTTCATTAAAAATAAAGAACACTGTGTTCTAGCTGAGTTTTCTTAAAATGACCTTCTTTTTTTCCCGTCTCTCAAAAGCAGAATATTGAAAACTCATTGAAATTTAGGTACAATGACGCTTCCACCCACATGCCTCTAGACTTTCTAAAGGGTTTCAGACAGAGATCTGAATATGCGAACATCTGGAGACTGTTTTTCAACAAGGAACAATGTGCTCAGTTGGGAGTCTCAGCTGATCAGAGGGAGAAAAATCTCTCAGGGAGCAAAATGTATGTGGGGAAGGACTCAAACTCATGTCTAAGCTCCCATTACTTTGAGCTACAGAAGCAAACACCACATATTTATTGAGCACATGTGCAAGATTGGGCCTGAGGTATTAAAAACGACTACAAAGCACAAGGCTCTTCCACCAGCTAGCAGAGGGAAATCTATTTACTCAACATAAGAAATATGACAAATGTTGCAACAGAGGCAGAAGCTAAGTGTAAAAGGATTCAGCTGACTAAAATTTCTCTATGCTCCAGAAAAATTCTGCGTGAAATGTAGACGCCCAAGAACTCATTTTTCATCCACTTACAGGAGCTACATAAGAAACCATAGAAAGCTTTAGCAAAGAATTAGTGTAGATTTTATCAGTGAGGTGTGGCTCACTATGATATGCTCTCAAGAATGCAACTCAAGGCTGCAAGCAGATCACCCTATTGTGTCTCTTTAATTTTTTTTTCTTGTTTCTAAATTGGGTACAATTAAGTTTGAATCATAATACATAAAATGTGTATATGATGCCTATTTTCAATACCAGCTTAAATATGATTAATTAAAAATATATATAATGCCAACAAGATATTTGAGAAAACTCCCTTAGCCTTACGTTATTTAGAACACTAGCCACAGTGGCGACTAGCCTTTCAGGTTGGATAACACTTTTTAGTGAAAGCTCTAGGGTCCTGTGCAGCACTGAAAGGACACAGGATTGCTGTGGATCAGTGCCCTCAGGCATCTTAGTTTCTGGGTCTCTGGGCTTCTGTTGCTAGGCATTCAGAGAGAAGAATGGCAGGGCCCTGAAAGGGTGCTTGCCCCCTGCCCCTCTTAAGCTCCTGTTTCTCTGGTTCTGAAAATAAGTGAATATTTGGAGACAGCCTGAAAAGAGGCCAATAGAGGTTTTCACATCTTGTCATCTAGTTTATATACATGGGCAACGTATATTAAGGTAAGAGCTTCCAATGATTTTTTTTAATTAATATTCTGCTTTAAAGAATTTTCTTTTTTAATAGAAGTTTGTTATTGTTGCTTCTAATGAGATGACAGGTCTATTTAGAGTACAAATAGTGTTAGTACTTTGTGGAACATACATTTAAAAAAAAATTAATTTTTTAAAAAAATTGTGGCATTTATCATCCATTAAGGTAGTGCGTGCAGAAAATCTAGCAGAATGGAACAATGTATATGAAAACAGCCTGAAGAAAAGCATTTATGTTGAAAACATGATATTACCTTCTATGGAACAATTATTCAGCTATTCTTTTAGTTGATAGACTAAATCAGCTACCAAATCGACAGACTTCATACTGTGAAACTGTTAATCTTTCAGACATAGTATGTTGCTGCTTCAATTTTACAGAAATTCTGAATTCTCTGTGTATAGAAACCATGGGGGAGGGCAATTGGTGCATTGCAAATACAACTGCTTCCGTTTCATTCGAAACTAAGCTCTGTGTTTGCTGTTTCTGTCTGCTTTTTAATGTAACAGAAATTGTCTTCTATGTGTCAACAAAAACTAAGAATCTAAATTAATACATGAGATCAGGTTCACCTGGAGGAGAGGGTTTATTTTAAGCCCAGGAGCCAAAGGACCTGGGTTCAAATGGCAGGTCTGTCACTTTTCAGCTGCCATACCTTGGGCACTTGCTTGAATTATTGATAAAATGGGGATTCTGAGTCACAGTGTCATGGGTTGTCAGAGATATTAAATAATACCGTTTATATGCCACTTAATACAATGCTTAGCACATAATTAGTGCATAATGAGCTAAGAATTATTATAATTATCAGGAGGCAAACTGGTTTCAATCTGTCTTTCTATTGTCATAAGAAGAAAGAACTCAGAAAATTTATAATCTGTCCAATGAGAATTTATAGAACAGATGAGCCATGCAAAAGGCTTTCTAATATTAAGAATAAGAATGACTGTGCCTTAAAGATCAAAGAAATTCAAGGAATGTTGGACCCAGGCTTTTGCCATGGCAAGAGGAGAGAAAATATAATGGAAATTAAGCACAGAACTGATAAAATATAGCTCTGGTTTCTTAATACAGTAATATCCCAACTTTTACTCATATGCATCAACCCATATAATCATCGGAAGAATACAGAGGAGAAAACTGAAGCTAAATATGGTTTGAAAAGAAATAATGAAAGGATGAAAAGGGATGGGGTCCACAAAAATATGAGAAAAATAACATGTGATTGATTAGGGTGAGGTAGATGTAGTATTCGGGAGAGAGAGCATTATCTATTGGGATTTGGGAGCAAAACCACTGATAAACTAAGGGAAAGGCCTGTATTGGCAGCTTCAATGAAAATCTGGAGAATACCTTTGCCTATATACATAGGAATGTTTTGACTGGATAATTTCCTTTCCTCTTTCTTTAATTAAACCAGTGATACATAGATTTGCATACAGTAACATAAGCAACAAACTGTAACTGCTAATGGAGGCGATTTCTTAACTTTATTGGAATGTATGCTAGTATCTAGTTAAGTTTAAATTCCAATCTGCCAAATACATTCTTCAAAACTAAATTTTTTTTTGAAATTTGAAGCGAACACATTTGTAACACATTTCTTAAATTTAGGAGCTGTTTATTCTAAGGTACTAAAGGTCTCTAAGGGAATTTAGCTGTTTTGTAGTCATGACATATGAAGTCTCCAAAATTTGAGAATTAATATTGGATGTACTTGTTTTGCGAAAATGAGTTCTTCTTACTGTAAAAGGAAGTATTCTCATTTTGTGTGAATGCTAATGTGTATGTGAATGAATTATATGCTTAACTTTTTTTTTTTTTTAAGATTTCATTGGGGAAGGGGAACAGTACTTTATTGGGGGAACAGTGTGTACTTCCAGGACTTTTTTCCAAGTCAAGCTGTTGTCCCTTTAATCTTAGTTGTGGAGGGTGCCATTCAGCTTCAAGTTGTTGTCCTTTTAGTGTTAGTTGTGGAGGGTGCAGCTCAGCTCCAGTTACAGTCACCGTTGCCAGTCGCAGGGGGCACAGCCCACCATCTCTTGCGGGAGTCGAACCGTGCAACCTTGTGGTTGAGAGCCCACTGGCCCATGTGGGAACCAAACCGGCAGCTTTCGGAGCTAGGAGCATGGAGCTCTAACCGCCTGAGCCACCGGGCCAGCCCATTCTTTCTTTTTTTAAATGAAAGAGCGAGACAGAAATTTTAAAGGTGTTTTCTTTTTGTTAAAGTTGCCCATGATGACTGTATTAGGTTGGTGCAAAAGTAATTACGGTTTTTGCAATTATTTTTAACCTTTTAAACCGCAATTACTTTTGCACCAACCTAATAAGATATCTTATTTTAATCAGCATTATTACTACAACTTTAGTAATGAGCTATCTAGCATTGATTTATACTTTTACTCAGTTAAGTATTATAAACTTTCCTCCATCCATTGATGTATTATTGCAAGTTATATACTGAATGCACTTTTGCAAGGCTACCTTTCAATGTATAATTTAGCTTTCAAAAACTAAACAATAAAGATACAACTAAGGAGGAGTTGAGTGTCAGTTATGTATCACAATTACTGTGAACACTTCAGATGAATACATAGTGCTTTGAAGCTATTTTTGTTCCAATTATAAATACTTGTTTACAACATCTGGTCATTTTCTAAATTTATTACTAACGACAGTTTGTCAGCAGCCAGGATATCTCTAAATTTGAGCTGTTTATTTAAATCAGGGTCATATAATAACCACTTTCCTGCTGCTTAAAAAAAGTAACCCTGTCAGAAAGATTATTATGATAATTTGGTGATGTCTATGTGTTACAATCAGATTTCAAGAGAATAACCACACTTCTTTAATTCCTATAAGATTGGACTCTTCATTTATCTACTTTAAGTGGCTTTTGTCATGGTAAAAAAACAAACAAAAAAAGTTGGATTGATGTTCAACGATTTATTATTAGGATTTGTTGTTTCCGTCTTTTTGTAAATCCATATTCCTGATATTGAATCATTTTTATCAATATTATTTAGGTTCAACAGTAAATATGTAAATATACATGTTTTTAGAAACAATACTTAGCATTTTTCCTCCTTTAATAAAATTAGAATGAATTTTCTGAGCTCCTAATTTAACTGACTTTGGAGGTTTTTTTTAGAGAATGTATATGAAGACAGAATTAGGTATAAAAAGACCACCTGGTTTTAGAAAAAAAACGAATTTTTGTCCTGATTCTAACAGTGAAGTTTTCTCAGTGCCCTACTGTATTTTTTTCCTCTCCATTTGATGTTCTAGGCATATTACATTTTTGGTAAATATGAATTCAATTTAAGTTGATGGCCTGCCCTGTAGATCATCTCTGCTCTACAGATGAATGCAAATAATAGATTTGTTGTATTTGGTAAAGAAAGCTTATATACTTGATTTAAGTACAGCATAGGGTATACAGTCAATAATATTATAACTATGTGTGGTGTCAGATGGGTGCCAGACTTATTGGGGTAATCACTTTGTAAGTTATATAAACGTCTAATCACTATGTTGTGCACCTGAAACTAATATAAATTATATGTCAACTGTAATTGAAAAATAAAACATAGATTAAAAAAACAAAGAGGAACACACTGCCAGGAAGGGGCAAATATTCTTGATTTCAAACTTATTAAATTCTTTTTCTTTCACTTAAAAAGTTAATGTGTAAATTGCATACAATAAAATGCACAGCTCTTAAGCGCTTAGTTCAGTGATTTTGACAATTGTATATATTCAGTACCCACAACCCAAAGTAAAATGTGAAATGTTTCCATCCTCCCAGAAAGATGGTTCATATCTTTTTCCAGTAATCCCTCCACCTCCAGGGGAAATTACTTTCTGATTTCTACCACCATAAATTAGTATTTCCTGTTCTTGGCCTCCATATAAAAGAACTATAACATTGTTTTCTGTCTCAAATATTTTATTCAACTTATTGCTTTTATGAGTTATTCATGTTATTGTACATATCAGTATTTATTCCTTTTCTTTGCAGAATAGTATTCCATTGTATATACATTTCACTCTTCATTTATATCTTAACTTGGACATTTGAGTTGTTTCTAGTTTGGGGCTGCTATTAGAAAGAAGGCTGTTATTAATATTCTTGTACAAGTCTTTTTGTGGGCATATTTTTATTTCTCTTGGATAAATATCTCAATGTAAATGTCCTTTCTCATGGTGAGATGTATGTTCAATTTTATAATTGCCACACAGTTCTCCAAAGTGGTAGTACCATTTTACACTTCTACTGGAAATACCTAAGTTCTGATTGCTTCACTCACTTCTGATATTTGGTATTGTGAGTCTTTTTTTAATTTTAGTTATTTTAATGGTTGTGAAGTGGTATTTAATTACAGATGCTCCTTGACTTCCCTCTCGATAAACTCATAGTAAGTTGAAAATGTCTTAAGCTGCAAATGCATTTAATACACCCAGCCTACATCACAGGTTAGCCTAGCCTACCTTAAATATGCTCAGAACACCTACCCGAGCCTACAGTTGGACAAAATCCTCTAATGCAATGAATATACACTGCAGAGGGTCAGTTGTTTATCCTTGAGATTGCATGGCTGACTGGAAGCTACGTCTCCCTGCCAGTGCCCAGCATAATGAGAGAGTATCTACCGCATGTCACTAGGCTAAAAATAGATTAAAATTCAAAATTTGAAGTATGGCTTCCATTGAATGTATATTGTTTTCACACCATTGTAAAATCAAAAAATCTTAAATAGAGGCATCTTAAGTCAGGGATTGTCTATATAGTTTTATTTTCCTTGCTTTTTTCTGATAACTAAAAAAAACGCTGGGCACATTTTCATTTGTATGTTGGCTATTTGTATATCTTTTTTTGTTATATCTGTTCAAAGCTTTTGCTAATTTATTAATTGGATTGTTTGTCTTTTTATTATTGATTTTTAGGAATTCATTTTACATTCTGGAGGGTAATTTGTTCAAATATTTAATTTTTTTATCATTTTTCTTCAATGAGAGACTTTCTGTTCATCTAAATTGTGTTCTTTGATGAACTGAAGTTTTTAATCTTGAACAGTTTCAATGTATCAATTTTTGTATAGTGTATGTTTTCTGTCTTATCAAAGAACTATTTTTCTACATCAAGATGATGAAGATATTCTCTTACGTTTGCTTCTTAAAGGTCATGGTTTAGTGTTTATATTTAGACTATAATCCATTTTAAAGTAATCTGGGGTTTGGAATGCATTAGAGATGAAGATTATTTTTTAAATTTCCATATTTGTTTTAATATATTTTATTAATAAGATTTTAATATTATTATTGAATTAACTTGGTGCTTTTGTCCAAAATCAGTGTGCATTGATATCTGGATTCACTATTTTCTTCCAGAGTTCTATTTTTACGTGAAACTCTCTTAGTCTTACTTTATTAGAAACCAATATCATACTGTTCTGAATACTTGAAATCAAGTAATGTGAACCATTCAATTTAGTTCTTTTTGAAAATTGCTTGGCTATTTTAGATCCATTGCAATGTGAACTTGCCTAAATGTATTGATTAGTAGTTGTTGTTGTTGTTTTTTTTTTAATTTTTGAGAATTACATCTCTATGTACATGAGTATATATCATCTATATATAACAACATTTTTCTTTTTCTTTTCTCATCTCTCTACTTATTTCTTTTGTTTGCCTTGTTGCGCTGGCTAGGATTTCTAATACAATAGTGAGCAGAAGTAAGAGCAAACATTTTTGCTTGTTCTTTATATTAGGGGAAAAGCATTCAATTTTTCATCATTAATAACGATATTATCTGTTGATTATTTTGTTGATGACTTTCTATTCCTAGTATGCAGAGATATTTTAATATGAACTAGTGTTTAGTTATCAAATGCTTTTATTGTGTCTATTTAGACATTTACACATACATGTTTTTCTTTATTTTCTTTTGCTAATATAGTGAATTACAATTGCTTGATTTCTGAATGTAAACCAACCTTGAATTCTTGGAATAATCACCATGTGGTCATAATAAATTAGCCTTTTACATAGTGCTACTATTTATTTAGAGTATTTTTATTTTTACATTCCTGAAGGATATTAGCCTATACTTTTGTTGTTCTGGAAGTATTTGGTTTTGCAATATTTGTTATTAGTATTTTTCTGGCCTCATAAATTGAGTTCGGATATATTATCTATTCTATTTTTGAAAGGAGTTTGTGGAGACGTGATATTTCTTCCTCAAATGTTTGATAGAATTTCTAGTGAAGCCATCTGGGCCTGGAGTTTTCTTTGTTATAAAGTTTTTATTTTGAAAGAGACTTTTTAGTTTTTCTGTGTCTCTTTCTACCAATTTTAGTAACTTTTAAAAAAAGGATATATCCATTTCATTTCAATTGTCAAACATATTTGCATGTAGGTCTTCTGGAGACAAATTCTTTCAGGTTTTGCCTATTAAGATGTCTTTATTTCCCCTTTACTTTCAATGATATTTTTACTAAATACAGTATTCTAAATTAGCAAGTTATTTTTTCTTTGAGACTTCAAAGATGTCATTTCATTGTCTTCTCTAGTTCATTGTATTTAATGAAAAGTCAGCCATAATTGCTGTACCCTTTATGTAATCTCTCTCTCTCTCCCTCTCTCTCTCTCTCTTTCACTCTCACTGAGTGCTTTCAATATTTTCATTTTTCCTTTGGTGATTTACCTACAATATACCCAAGTATAATTTCCCTCTTGGGGTTTTCTGAACTTAAGTGTTTAGGTTGATGCGTTTCATCAATTTTGGAAAATTCTTATCTGTTGTCTTTAAATTTTTACCTTTTGTCCTAATCTCTCTTTTTTCCTTTATTTTTCTCCTTAATTTATTCCAGTCATATGTATGTTAAACCATACGAAAGTGTCCCACAGATCTCACTTTTCCTTTGTTCTACATATTTATCTGTTTTGTATGTTTCAGTTTGAATAATTTCTTTTTGACTTGTCTACAAATTAACTGATAGTTTTCTTTGATATTTCCTATGTGCTATTAAGCTTATCAAATATATTTTTATTTCTTTTTTTTATTTTTAGCATTTTTATTCAATTTTTTGTACAGTTTTCATCTTTGCTAAAATTTCCTTTGTGTTCAAGATATGTTGCCCACTTTCTCTACCACATTCTAGCATAGTTATTTCATGTTGTCTGCCTGATATTTCTAAAATCTAGGCCTTTTCTGGATCTTTTCTTTTTTTATTGATATTTTCTTTCTTGACAATGGGTCACATTTTTTTAAAATTTCTTCATTTGTGTCATATCTTTTGATCATAAGACAGGCATTACGATCAAAAGAATTGTAGTAAACATTTACCTCAGACAAGGTCATACCGCTTTTCCTGTCAGGCCTCTAGTATGGGGGCTGAGTCACACCATTTGTAATCGAGCTAGGTCTAATCTAAACTAAAGTTGTTGCATCTTTAATTAATTTTAATTTACCACAATTTTCAAATACTGTGAAAGCATGATCAGGATTCTCCTTTCAACTAAGCTTGAGATCTGCGCCTAAGCAAAGCTCCAGAAAGTTGTGTACAAGTATACATTTCAATACAGAAAAGAAGAAAAACTCTCTGACCTTTGTGTGGTATAAGGTCTAAAGTTAAGATACAATATTATGTTCTGCCTTGACATGTGAAACCTGGAAGGCCTCCAATAGCCTAACCACAATTTCCCTCTGCTCCAGTGGATAAGACCCTCTAGCCAAACAATCTTCTTATCAAGGGGACCAGGCACAGTTTCTACTTATCCATGAGTAGTGGGTTTCAATTCCCTGCTGGTCTATAGAATTATTTAAGCAAGCCAATCACATCCTCTGGTGGGAGCCAGGGCGCGATCCACACTCCTGATATTACAAAGCCTGCCTCCTACACCGCTGGTTGTTCACTCTGTCCCTGTGTGGCCCTGTGTGGTAAGTGGTCTCCCCACCCCCCGCCGACTCCCACCCAGAGCTGTGAGTATATGTATAAACTGCTGTCAATCTCATCCATCCAGAGTCAGGTGTCATGTGTTCAGCCATCCCTGTAACCCTAGGGTGGGAATTCCTCCCTCACCAGTGTGGTGAAAAGGAGGTGATTAAAACCCTGTGGGAGATCTCCTTCTTTACAATAAGACATATATATATATGTGTTTTTTTTTAATCTCTGATGAGTTATCTTTTTTTGCTCAGACCTACCTTTGGATTTCTACACCATGGAAATTAGGTCTCCAACCTGTTGCTTTATTTCCAGTCTTTGGGGGGCCATTGAAGTGTACTCAGTGAAAGCCTGGCATGCCTCAATGCTATTTCTTTCAGTTCTCTTGCTCTTTATCCAGTCTTTGGAAGGCTGTGGCAGTGACTGAGTAGAAACTTCTTTTTTTTTTTTAATTATTTTTTTTTCAGTTATAGTTGGTATTCAACATTCAATATTATTCTATATCACTTTCAGGTGTACAGTATAGTGGTGAGACATTTATATAATTTATGCAATGATATCCCTGATTAGTTCAGTACCTGTTTGGCACCATACATAGGCGTCGCAACATTATAGACTATATTCTCTATGCTGTACTTTACATCACTGTGACTCTTTTGTAACTACCAATTTGTATTTCTTAATCCCTTCAACTTTTCACCCAGCTCCCCAAACCCTTTTCCTTTGGTAACCAACAGTTTGTTCTTTGTATCTATGAGTCTGTTTATTTTGTTTGTTTGTTTATTTTATTCCTTAGATTCTACATATAAACGAGATCAGATGGTTATTTGTGTTTCTCATTCTGAGTTATTTCACTTAGCATGATATCCTCCAGGCCCATCCATGTTGTTGCAAATGATAAGATTCCATTCTTTTTATGGCTGAGTAATACTCCATTGTACACATGTACCACTCTTCTTTATCCGATTGTCTAGCTGCAACAACCAAGATATGGAAGCAACCCAAGTGCTCACCAGGAGATGATTGGAGGCTTCTTGATAATGAAATGTATGGCTCCTCTGTTGGCCTTCTCTGACACTACCCCGGGGAAGGGTGGGGGCTGAGACATTTTGCTACAACCGTGTAAGGCAGGGAAGTCTAAGTTCTCCCTCCATTCAACGTTTGCTGATGGGGTGAGGCAAGGACCACAGTTGCTTTTTTTTGTTTCGTTTGTTTGTTTTTTGTTTTTTTCTCTGTGGTATTGTGTGGAAGTAGAGCAGTTATCATCTGAAAAATTGTCTGTCTTTTAAAGCTGACCATTTGCTGTCCTTTGGCTTTTCTTGAGGCTTTTATTGTTTGGACCATTGACATTTCTAGTTTGCCAAGTTCTCCAGTACCTAGTTTGGGAGACATGAGGCAAAAAGAAACTCCAGAAGACTCAAGGCTGTGTTGTTCCTTGGGTCCGCTAGTCAGTCCATTAGCCAGTCTGCTTTCTTTTCTTCACCTTTCAGTCTTCTTATGTTTGTCTTACATATAGTGTACAGAATTTTTAGATGTACTTATCAAGAGGAATAAGAAAGTATGTCTATTCTCTAGTTCCAGAAGCAGAAGTCATGCATAATAATTGCTTGCCGACCAGATTTAAATTGTCATTAAGGAAATTATAATATTGTAATTAATAAATGTTCAAAAGAAATCAGTCTTAAAGACTTTTAAAATTAACTCTTTTATTTCAAGTGCATTGTTCTACTTAAAGGAAAAACATAAAATCAGTAATAGAATACTGTTGCAAACTACCAATAGACATTTCCTTATGAGGGATATTTGGTCATGTTTGATCAATGTGTTCTTTATATTCTTAATTATAAAGTCATGTCAAGAACAAAACATGTTGTGCTTTTTTTTTCTGACAAACTAACATGTTTCTCTAACTTAATATTAAGAATTAGGTAACTCATTATATTTCCGTATTCCCTTTCCTACTAACCCACTTAGATCTAAATGTTGTTCTTAATTTCAATTCATTTTCGTATCTTAGATTTTTCTGGCATTACTACTGCTTAATTATCTTTTGTTATACAGCTCTGAGTCTTTGTTTTATGATTATCATGTGTCTGTGATGGTTTCAAAATAAACCATCTCAAATTTATTTTGAAAATAGATAAGGTAGGGCAATAGGCTTTCTGAATTTTATTTATAAAGGACTTACAAAAGGCAGTCTGACTGGAGGGTATTCTAGAAGACTTGTTAAGCTACATTCATCAAATGAGTACATTGTATTTACTTAGATTGCAAACTTATAAAAACACAAAATTTCCCCTTGAATTTCACCAATTCAAACTAATAGCAATCATTAGATTATTAGCAGCATCTCAATATATATTTTAGCTTCGAGATGAAAGCAAAAAGTAAAGTAGTAAAAATCAATTGAGAAAATGAATTTCAAACAATTGGAAAATGATTTTCTCTAGATTTCTATAAATTTAGATATTTATTATTTCTCTTTTGGGGGTATTAATAGATGGTGGGAAGATTAAGAATGGAACATAAATGTCTCTTCTATTAATTACCAGCATGTTACCCTAAGTAGTTATTAACTTCTTAAGCTTAATTTTCTAACAGTAAAATGAGAGTGGATTACTTCCATAGCATGATTGGGAGAAATAAATAATATGATATTTAACTTACCTAGTTCATTGTTTGGCTTTTCAAAATCACATGTAAATCTGTTTCTGTCTTTCCCCTAGAAGTTTTACTATATGCTTTTAACTCCCTTTGTTGACATATACATTTGATATGTTTGTAATACTCTTTAACCAACATAAAATTGAAAAAGACTTAGAACTTTATTTTCTGCAATTATCTTTTGACAGTGCCAATTTATAAAGAGGGGCTATAATAAAATTTTATTTTAAATGCTTAAACTATTTGAATAAGAATTTCTTGTATGAAAAGGAAAGCTGCTAAAAAACAATCAATCCTATGAATCTAGTGGAAGTTATACCTTACCTCTAACATTTTACAAAGAATAGTAACTTGCAGCCATAAAAATGGCTTTAAGTAATACATGGCACAATCTACAAACAATGAACTCCTCAATCTAAGATTCTTTTTAAACTCATATTTATGTTTTGTTTCAACTTAATAAACATTTTCATTTTTTCTTGTGATTAGAAAAGTAAATCCTATTATTATAAGGTGAAAAGAAAAAAAGAAAAGAAACCAGTTATCACCTAGAGAGAACCTATTTTGCAATATATATTCAATTCTATGTTTACAATACAATGAAGATTAACATAAAAACCTCCTAATAGCACAAAGTATAATGAGTTTCCCAGTTTCTTTCTTATGAAATTACTAAAGGAGAATAAATGGCAATAGAGTAAAACAATTCAATATAAACAATACCATGGACAAAGGGGGTAGAGTAGAATGATGGGGTGCAGGTGTACAAAACTTTGATGCTATACTTTAATCCAAGGATAGTATTTAGAGTATTTAGATAGTATTAGAGATGAATGGATTGAGTATTCTACAGGCTGTAATCCCAGGAATATTATTTTTCCTAATTTTTATTTGATGAGTATTAATGGGTTTCAGAAAGCAGAATTTGAGATTATACCTCTGACAGTTTCTGGAGTACAGTTTGTGTTTTCAATTAAGGGATAATCGATACATGTAAAACCATCAAATGAGCTGGGGATTCTCTGGGGAGTTACAGCAGCAAGATGGCTGAGTAGATTGATAATGAGATACAGAACCTTTAGCCTTTTGATCACAAGGTCCTTGTAAGGTAGGAAGGGGGTAACCAAAAGGCATTATTGGTCAATACCTGACAAGAGGAGAAACAAACTGTTTAGCTCAGTTCAGTTCTTACTAACATTGAGAACGATTTGTTACTAGTTGTAGATCCAATGAGTGACCCTTTACCTCTAAAGTTCACTTGTCCTGAACAAGATTAAGATTTTTTTTTTCAAAACATAGAAGTGAAAAAAAAAAAAAAAGTAATAAATTGATGATCCCATTACTCTTGTTGCTTCTTAAACTTTCAGGACAGTCTATTCATCTACTTTTACTAAATCTAAGGAAATTAATTTAAAATTGTACACTAAATAGAAAACTTTTATTTATTTATTTATTTATTCCAAATTATTATTCTGCTCTAAGCAAATGCTAAGACACAGTTGCCTATGTCTTTTCCAGATAAAGAAGCTGTGATGTCTTCTTCTCAGTACTGAAAACCATGTTTGTGCTATGAAAATTATGCAGTTTCATAGCTCTTTTTAGTAACTAATAGCTGCCTGGATTGTCTGTGCTGGACTTTTTTTGCTCTTTTACTAACGTGAGATTTGTGGGATTGTTCTATGGCATATATCTGAGAAGCAGACGCTTTGTACACCATATCAGATTCAATGGGGTTGCTGCTGATTAACGTCTTTTAGTTTAAATAAGCTTATATTATATACTCTCTAATATGTTAACTATGCTCTTATAGAAATTAATGGCAAAGATTAAGGAGATAAAAAAGTACTAAGACCAAGTAGTAATTAAGAGAAAAATAAGGTCTGGTTTCAAGTCCTGGTGTCCTGTATCCAGGATTAGGAACAAAAGTACGTGTCTACAATAATACATAACCAAACAAGTACTAGGTATTATGTTTTGCAGTTCTGAAAGCAAACATCCCATTACTGAATATTTAGCAAGAGCCTAATACCTTGCACAGAAGTTAACAGAAAGATTAATTATAGATGGATCTAGCTTGTAGGTAACATAATAGAATGCAAGCAAATTGAAAGCCAAGGATATTCTTGCTTTCCTTTTTCATCTCAGTACCTAAGAAAGTGCCTTGCTGAAGCCAACTGAGGGTTTGGAGAATATATGAATGAATGAATGAATGAATGAATGAATGAATGAATGAATGAATTTCCTCATATTTTTTTATTTATATGTCCAAAGAGTCTACTATGGAATTTGTTATAAATGAGAGAACTTAACAGAAGTCTGAGAATCAGAGGTTTGCTAGAATAGTAAAATCATAATCTCATGAAGCATATCTACTATCTATTAGATAAACATCCATAGAAAAATGTTTGATTGATTTAGTTCTGTTATCTACAGCTAGTATACTTTTTAAAAATACATACATATTTTATATGATCCAATTTTAATGTATTTCATGTGACTTCACTTTTTCCTCATATATTCCTTAGTGATAAAATACTAATTACCCCCAACCACTAGAATATCAGAATTACAAAACAGAAGAAGTGAAATTCTTATTATTCATTCCATTAATTAGTTCCGGTAAAAGTTCTAAGAACAAAATTTAAAGTGAATTCCTTGTATACCTGCATAATTTAATTATTTATGCTTTTCTTTTGTATTATTTGTGATCCAGATTGACTTCAAGTAATGCTACAGCTGAAGTGTATTTATAAAAACAAGTTTAATATACTTTTTTTAAATCATAATTTCACACTGTGATGTGTGAAAGGGCAGAGATACTGGAAATGAGTTTTTGTTTATGTGTGTGCATGTGTATAAGCTCTTGAATAAAATGTGGCCTTTTGGATGGGGCACAGTGGAAAAGAAGTGTCACAATTTTTTTTCTCAATTTCCTGTGTAGTAGAACAAAATGTTAAACTCCTTGATTCAGCCTATAATCAACGTGAAGTATCTCTTCAAAATCAGCAATATATGAAAGATGAGTGTACCTAGGGAAGCAAAGTTACTTCATGCTTTTCTCACGGGTTTTCCTGATAATAATTGCCTGTGTTTTCCCATTTACCCTTAGCTTCGTCAGAGACCCTTCACTGCTTCCATACATCCATCCTACCAGAGGTCACAGATCACACAAAACCTACAGAAACAGGAAATCAGACTTCCTGAGTCCACTACAAAACACAGAAACCTGCTTCCTCTACACATCTCATTTTGGCAAGCTCTGTCTTAGCAGATTCAGTGTGGAAGCAGCTGTTGAAAAGCCCTGAAGAACTTAATCCCCAATTTCATCTGAGCTTTCGTGCTTCCAACTACTGAAATGAAGAGAGCACGGCTATTTCTCCTGCTTTCTAGCATATGGAGTGGGGGCTTTGGGCTGAGCAACACTACACAGACATCCGAGGATGAAAACTCCAAGAATATGACCGCTGCTTTGGTCCCTCTAAATAAAATACAAAGTCTCCAAATGCTGTCAACCACGCAGATCATGTCCGCTGAGACAGCCACAACTCCTGAGGCAAGAACCTCTGAAGAGAGTCTTCTCAAGTTAGCACTGCTTCGCTCAGAGACAAGTCAATCTCCTGAGGGTGTGAGAAACCCAACCATCACATCCACAGAGAGGACAGAAAAAGGGGTGCTAAAGTTTCAAGCTCTCCTCTTCCCGACCAAATCTAGCATCAAGTTCAGTCCTAGAGCAGAGTCGGTGGTCCTTTCCAACTCCACGCTGAAATTTCTTCAGAGCTTTGCCAGAAAGTCGAATCAACAAGTGATTTCTCTAAACTCAGTTGGCCACGTGGAAAATCGATCCCCACGGGAAACATATCTCAGCAGAGGTGACAGCAGTGAAAGCCAAAGAATCAACTATCAAAAATCAAGCTTTGAAACAACTAGAGGAAAGTAAGGAATTTGTTTTCTCTGCCCCCGCCCCACCCTCCCTTACATGTAAGATCTATAAGATTGTAAGCTAACAGTTAAAGGATCTCACCCCCAGGAAATGATTTCATGTTCAAAGTGAAATTAGGCTGTATTTCAATTAGATAAGATAATTAAGTGTTACCTTGTCTAATGGAGAAAAGATGAACAAATGAAATGCAGCGATTCTGTTTTAATTGACGTTGTGAATGACTTATACAGGTGCTTTTACTTGGGATAGTTACTAGCAAAGAATGCAAAACCACAGTGACTATTAGTTTAGTTAATTCTACTCAAGTGTATGTTGGTTATGCTCAGAACTACACCCACAACATGAAAGAACAAAAATATCAATATGGTTGGGATATGAACAGATTTAAAAATTGAAACAGCCTGGTGCTGTGGAAAGTATAGTTATCGAGATCAAACCAAGCAGAGCTCAGTTGGAATCTTGGCTCCAGTACTGTCTTAGATCTGTGACTATCAGTCATTTCTTCTCCCTGAGCCTCATATGTAGAATACAGATATAGTATAAGGAGTACAAATAAAAATACCAACTTTGCAGAGTTATCATGGAAGATTCAAATTAATAGAATGTCCTCAGAGGCATGCTTCTTACAGAACAACAAATTCTGTGCTACTAGTACTGTTGTATTGAGTGATGCCATTGTCATAAATATGATGAATAGAAAAGCCAATTTTTCAAATTGATTTTGATTTAAAATTACAGAAAATTCAATTTGAACTGTTGAAGTAAATAATAAGACAAAGCTTCAAAGAGAATCATTAAAGAAAACTTTCAAAAGGAGAAAAAGAAAAAACCCCCTGAAAAATGTAGGTCAATATTTTACTTATTTTATATTCAGAGTTATCCGTATATTTGGAATACTAGAAGTTTAATGTTATAAAACTAAACTTTCAGATACCTTTCACCTATAATAAAATTATTTCAAAACACCAAATAATACTTTGAGAACTTAATTGAGTTAAAACCTTACTAACTATATAACATAATTCAAGATAATAATAGCAGCTCACACCTGCTATGTGAAAGGCATTGTATTAAAGCTCTTGTTGATACAAAGTTAAGGAGCTACTGAGAAGAATACAAATCAGTAGATTTGTATTTATGTATTTGTTGTTATTCAAATCTGTTTTTCTCTGTATTTTAAAGGTTATAGAATTTTTAAAATATATAAGTAAATCTGATTTGAATCAAAACCACTAACTTGGTGGAATTTAGAACAATCCCAATTTACTGTAAAAAATATTACAAAACGTTCAACTTGGGATGGGTAGATCTTATCTGTAACAGACATTTTAACAGATACAAATTAAAATTTCTCATGCTAATGGACAACAGAATGTGGTCTGTTAAATAATAATAACAAATGCCATTTATTGAGAGCCCTTTCAAAGTCACTTGCATGATCATTTCTATTAGTCGTATTTTGTTAGACTCTATAACTTAATTTTTTAAAACAATTATATAGAACTCCTAGGAGCTAACAGGAAATAACTGAAAAAGTTTTGGAGATGCTGTCATCAGGAGATTTTTCAATAGAATAAGAAAAAAATCAAAAGAAGGAGACAATTCAAATTAAGATATAACAAATTTTATATAGCATATAAAAAGTGGCATAGTTATTTCATAATTAGAACTAGTAATTGATTATTTGAATAATACTAGTTTTTAAATAAATTCTAGCTGTTTAATCTAAGGTCCTCCTCATTTAAATCTTGTGAAGGGAACCCTTATTAGTTTGATCATTCTTTATACCAGTACATTACCTATTGTATATTTAACACTGTAATAGTCTCTGGGAATACAGAAAATTTCTAAAATAAGAATAATTTCTTCCCCAAGGATAGGTCATATAAAAAGTAAGCACTGACATCTGAATTAGATTTTTAAAAAATTAATACATATTAGGAGGAAACAAAGTATTGAGGGTGTAACCTGCTGAACAGAACTTTATCCCATGGATTTTCCCATGAAAACAATCATAAATTCTTTCTAGAGAAAAGTACCAACTGTACTTAGAGATTCTACAGCCTGAGGTTCTGGAGAACCTGAGGTTTTTCTTTAGGTAATCCTTTCCATGAAGTCCACGACTTTGTACTCATTAGGCCATGCAATTAACAATGGGGGTAGGGAAACTTAAGTCTGTCTTTTACGGACACAATGCTGATGTAAAGAAGCCTTGATAAGGTCAAAGAGGTCTTCATATTTTCTTACTATTATTTTCTCACTGAATAATAATAGGAAACACTTTATGGCATTTGTTCCTACTATGGTACTGTTCTGAGTAAAAAAAAATAAATACATGTGTTTTTAATGTTTTTCAATCATTTAATTATTACCATACCTCCATGAAGACGATTCTGTTTTTACTTCTTTGCAGAGAGGTTAAGTAACTTCACTAAGGTCACTTAACTAGTATATCTCAGGGCAAAGATTCAATCCAGGCTGGCTGGCTTCAGAGACATAGCTCTCAACTCCTACATTATACTCCTTTAGTATAATCTGTTTTCCCAAGTATAATCTGTTTTCTCAAGCGACTGGTTTATTTCTCTACTTATGAGCCATAGAAGCTATTCTTTGCCTCCAGAAGAAAGTCCAGATCCCTTACCCAGTTAGTGCAATGCCATCCTTATCTGGCTCCTGCCTGCCTCCCCAGCCTCATCTTCTGTGACTGGAAGTCCATTAAAATTTGCAGTTCTCTGGACCACAATACGATGTTTGTTAAACTTACCTTTGTTCCCTGCTTGTCCCTATGGCTAGATGGTCTTCTTTTCCCGTCACCTACTTCCTTTACACCTAATAATAAAACCTCCAGGAGCCTTCTCAGACTAAGTTAGGTGGCCCTTCTAACTCTTCATATAATTCTCTTTGAATACGTCTATCACTGCACTACAGCAGTGTTACAATGAACTTGTGATCTCCTTGAGTACAGGGACATATTTTCCGTGCAAGCAAGGTCTCTGGCTTATAGTAGGTACACAATAAATATTTAACAAACTGAATGTAAAGTTTATGAATCAATATAAGAATATAAGAAGAATCCTTCCCAAAGAATCATTATTTCTCTATGATAAAACCTGGTTGATTCGAGATATACTTATCTCCAGAGGGTGGTTTTTTTTCCTGGCATATTTTTGTCTCATCTTGTCCTTTCTCTCATCTTAGCACTGCAGGAACTCCTGGCTATACCAGAGCTGTGGTTTCCTGTCTGGCAGAGTGGGTGTTGGTCAGTGACCAAGCACTTTGAAATAGGCAGGATAAAGAGAAGAAATTAGGATTAATGCATTTATATTATACATTGAACACGTATTGGCTGAGGACCTAATCTATCCTCAGCACTGTCCTTATACTGAGGTTAAAACAGTGAACAAACATGCCCACCTGTCCTGCCCTCATGGAATCTACAGACCAGTGGGAAGGGCATGGGGAGGAAAAACGGGGAGCCACAAATGCTGATGTTGAATTAAAATGGTAATAAATATTCTGAATTAAGCTTATGAGAGTATATAACAGGGTGAATGGCCTGCCCTATGTTAGTAAGCCTTCCCTGACAGGATAATAGGTGTAATGAGGTACCGATACACACCTACTGCCTACTTAACTTCTCCCACAACCTCAACCCCAGGCACAAGTGCTTGAATCTTCACCATCATCGTAAACGGCTGGTTCCATAGCTAGAAACCTGGGATACATGTCTGACATTTTTGGCTCCCTTCCAGCCTTTATCTAATTTATCAAGAAGTCTTCTTGGTGACCCCTCCAATATATTCCAGATCCCTCAGCTTCTCTCCATCTTCACTACACCATCCTATTCCTAGCAATCTTGTTTACATTTCTACTCTTGCCTCCTGTAATCCATGTTCCACACAAGGCAGAGATCTTTTAAACCTTTTCATTAAGTTTGACATATAACATTGTGTATTTAAGGTGTTTAAACTTTTACATCAGATTAATGTGTTTCATTGGATGTAAGAATTCATCAAGTGTGACATATTATATTACGTACTGATAGGAAAGAAAAGTATGACATCATTATTTCTTAGCATTTTTATTCTAATGCTAAGATGTTTATTCTATTGGGGAAAGACAAAATATACAACTGTCTACATAAATAGACCCTATAATATCAAATAAGTGCTATGAAGAAAAGGGTGTAAGGATGGTAACTTTACAATGAGTAGTCAGAGAAGGTCTCTGAGGAGGGACATTAAAGCTGAAATTTCATGAGGAGAAGGAGTCCTTCATTCTAAATACTAAAGGAAGAACATTCTAGCAAGAGCAAACAGGAAGTTTCCTTGAGGTGCATATTAACTTGACATGTTCAGTACCAGAAAGAAGGTCAAGGTGGCTGGAGGAAATGAAGTGAACTTGGCACATGATGGAAAATGAGATCTTAAAGATGGGCAGGGTTATGTTAAGCAAGCCTGTGGACCATGGTGATGTAACGGAAAGCTACTGCTTTTGAGCATGTGAGCAAAATACCAAATTCCACAGATGTTAAGACACAGATCTCTGAAATCAAGAATATATTTTGAAATTCATGGTATCTTTTAGTCTGCATTGATTAGACAATAGTTATTGCTATTCCCTTAGAAATACTTTAACCAATTTCATTTATGTTTTCATTTGAAGTATGCGAAACAGTGATACATAATTTAAAAAAAAAATTTCTCAGCCTCAGGGATGCATAAATCTAAAAATGAAAATAAAAACCGTGCCCTCCTTATTTCCTATTCTATTCACTGCATACATAGTGCCCAGCACATAGAAAGAGCGCAGCAAAACTGTATGGAGTGACTGATTATTGAATGGATTTGGAGTTCAAAACAGACATCGATTAGAGATATACATTTTGGAAATATGGAAAATATAGAAATATGGACTCCCTATTGTGGAGATTTTTTTTTTTTTAATGAAAGGGAGGAGAGAGTGCGAAAATCAGAGTTAGCCTAGAGAGTTTTCCACTTTTTTGTTTATTGTTTTATTTTATTTGTATACAGAATGATCATAAATATAGTAAAATGCTAATGAAAAGGGCTAGAAGGCAAATAAAAGTTGAAACAACATGAATATTTTATGTGCTGAGTTTAATAACTTGATTTCTTTCAGAATTTCACTTATTTATTCTTTTTCTATAAGCTACATAACATGCTTTATGTACAAATACGTGACTTAAATGAATTATGACTTCTAATATAATGTCTAAAATTGTTAAGTTTTACAAGTCTTTCATTAGACTCCTTACAAATAGAATATTTAAATACCACATTTTAAAAATTAATGTTTTAAAATGATGAAAACTAGCCATTAAGCTAATTCTGCTGTCAATCATAACATGCATTTTTCTGCCTGTTTCTGTGAATGATGAGTAGATTCTAGATATGAAAAATCTGATCAATAAAATTTATCTGTTGGTTTAGGCTGTTCAGGTCATTGTAACAAAATAACACAGATTGGATGGCTTACACACAACAGAAATTTATTTCTCACCGGTCTGGAAGCTGGAAGTCTGAGATCAGTTTGCCAGCATGGTTTGGATGAGGGCTCTTTCCCGAGTTCCAGGGTTTTCATTCTATCCTCACATGGTGGAAAGGGTGAGAATATCTCTAGGGACTCTTTTATAAAGGTGCTAATCCCATCATGAGGTCACTGCCCTCATGATCTAATCATCTCCCAAAGTTCCCACTTCTTAACACTATCCTGTTAGGCATTTTGATTTCAATGCATGAAGTTTTGGGGGGGACACAAGCATTCAATCTGTATCATGTATAGTTTGCAAAGTTATTGTCAGGCCTAATAGCATCCAAAGGGAATTATTCTTACATGCTGTAAAATTCTAAAGAGAACTATACCATTATATTAAATAATATTTTTTTATTTCCTTAGGAAATAAATGCATCTACTGCATTACTGCCAGTGAAAACTAATACTAAGTAAGGTATATTCTGTATCTCAATTTTTTCATTGTTTCCTTTTATTAAGTTCCTTTGATATTCCTACTCAGTAAATTACTACTAAATATATAAATGCATATTGCATTATACATGCTAGAATTGAATGAGTGCTTATGTAGTCCAGGTTATTGAACAATAAATTTTCGTATTTCCATATGTTCTTTTTTCTTTATTATTATTAAATTTATTGGTGTGACATTGGTTAGTAAAATTATATAGGTTTCAAGTGTACATTTCTATAATACATCATCTATATATTGCATTGTGTTTTTTAATATAAAATATTATGTAAAATTTCATTATTTAGGGGGAAATGCTAAAAGAGTCAGTTTTCAGGAACAATTGGGTCACGTATAGAATTAAGCATCACAGCTTCTGTTAGTCTGCCTTTCCCGAGGCTTTGTGGTCTGCAGACTGGGAAAGCCTGACACCTACTGGAATAGAAACAATTTGCATTGTCCCCGAATATGTTAAAATCACAGTGTGCAAAAGGAACAAAACACTAAAGTTAGCTAAAATAAAACAAATTTATGACAAAGGTTATATTAAAGTAACTTTAAGAATTGTCGCTTATAAAAATTATGTATGTTATACATATACATATCTAATTCAATGTACCTCTTTAAAACTTGGAAAATAGGTTGAGTCCAAAAAGCAAACTCGATGCATATCCTGGGATGGGAACACGTTCAGTTCATTTTCCCAAAATTTTACGCTGAAAATATTGTATATGCACAACAATTTGTAATTCTGGGACACTGTACAGTCATCTATCATCAAAAATTCAATTAAGTTCACCATACTGTGCTCACTGTGGAAGGCAAATTAATGATACCTGACAAAAGACTTTAATTACAAAAGTTGATATACAAAAAGGAATATCTCCTTAAAACTTAAACCAGAAAATTAAAGTATCAGAAATTCCTCAGGATCTGATCTATGCATGATTGCCTTTCAAAATTTGTTTCAAATATTTATATACATGATTCTTTCATAAAACTAATACTTCCCTCTGTTTTTGGCACTGGGCGGGGGCAAAAAAATGTATACAAGTAGACACTGGTCAACGTTGCTCAAGCAGTAATTCACCATAATCAGAAGTGTCTGGACACTGATGGTAACCACTTTGAGCACCTCTTGTAATCGCAGAAGTCAAAAGTGACTTGTAGTCATCTTTTGTTATCAGTATATATTATTACAATTTTAATACAGTTTTCCTTTCTTAAAATGTGTATACATTTTTTGGCACCCTCTGTATTATGTACAATTTTGAAAAAGGATGGACTATATCAAGATACTTACAATAAAAATGAAACACAAACATAAATTATTCCTGTTTGTTTGAAAATAGTCATTTTCCTAAGGAGATTACGTAGTATCAAAGATGAATTTGTCTTTTGGACTATTAGCCAAAACTAAATATAAAAAGTCTAATGCTTTATTTACGTCTGATTTACATAACAAGAAACTTTTTTTTACTAAATCTGAATACTTCCAGTTTCTGCGATTTCTTCTTTCATATTGCGTATGTTTCTTTTGGACTACTTTATCATTTATGACTGGTGAACTACATGTAAATTCTAATCTCTCAAATTAATACTTTGATAAAGGTCTTCCCTTTTGAGTTTAATTGAAACAATAAAGACTCTTATAAAATAAAGTTTTCAAAACATTTTGGAAATATTTATGTTCATAACTTCTTAAGACTATAGAGGCAATTTTAATATAATTCTTCTAAGAGGTAAGCTTCATCATATGAATTGAACATAAATGTTGATGATAGTCTTCTGTAATGGTTTTCTGGAAATTATTATTGACCTGATATATATAAGCAATTATGGTTAAGATGAATTTATCAGATCATTAAAGAAGCAAAAAAGGAGCCATGTTGCTACTTACATATGAGTTTAAAAAATTGGGAGATATATAAATGTAGAGAAAGATATATAGATATCTAGTACCTTCATAAAAAATCCTACTGAACTCTCTGAATCATTTAATCATTATTAGCAGTAGCAAGTGTTTTACATACATTTATATTAAATCAGTCTCACAACAATCCTGTGTGGTATGTAATATTATTATGCTTATTAGACAGATGAGGAAGTCACATTTAACAGACAAGCTAATGGCTAATAAGCTGAAGAATCAAGATCTAAAAGCAGGCAGTCTGGCTCCAGCATCAAGTCAACAACTATGTTACATACTTGTTTCTAGTCAAGGAAAAAGTTCCTTTGTTAATTTCACTAATGCAGTTATCCCCACCCTTGCTCTTCCCCTTGTGCTTAATTCGACAATAGAAAACAAACAAAAAACTCCAGACATAGAAATGCACTCTGTTTTTCCCTGCGTGTGGAATAAAAGAAAAGAATAAAAAAATCTTGTTCTGTAGGGAGTCTTTCAGATTTTCTAAATCTGTCAGGCAGAAAATGTATGTTGAGAGAAACCCCCATTTCCCTTCTCTTCCTTTTCCTTCTTCTTCCCTTTTCTACTCTATTTTGTTCCTTCTATCTTTACTTTTTTTTCCCCCTGTATTTATTTCTCCTTTTTCTTTTCAATTCTCTGATTTTGGCAAGAGGCATGCATAATTATTTATAGCTTTCCATGACAATTTTTTAGTGTGTATCTATTTATTTTATTGTGATAAGATATATGTAATATAATATTTATCATTTTAACCATTTTTAAGTGTGCGGTTCTGTGGCACACTGGCTGTTCAACGTAAGTACTTTACAGTGTTATGCAGCCATCACCGCCACTCATTTCCAAAACTTTTTCGTCTTCCCAAACTAAAACTTTATACTCATTAAATAATAACTTTCCATTCCTCCCTCCCTCCAGTGCCTAGCAACCACCCTTCTACTTTCTGACTCAATAAATTCAACTACTCGAGGTACCTCATATAAGTGGAAACATACAATATTTGTCTTTGTGGCTGATTTATTTCACTTAACATAATGTCTTCAAAGTTCATTCATCATGTTATAGCATGTAACAGAATTCACTTTCTTTTTAAAGCTGAATAATATTCCATTGTAGGGATAAATAGATGATGATACATGGATGGATGGATAGATAGATAAGTAGATGACAGATAGATGATAGATAGATAGACATAGATCTATATATCACATTTTGTTTATCCATTCATCTGTCGATGGACACGGGTTACTCCCACCTTTTGGCTACTGTTATCCATGATATTTTGATAATACTCTTAAATTAGCATAGTGTGCTAGGGAGAACATTTACCCTGACTAGTGGTGCTATCTGAAATCTGTTCTCTTTTTACAAACTTAGAACACGTATTTATCCTCAGGAACTTGGTAATTGAACCAGAGATATATTGAACCTAAGGAGGCTTTATCTGAATGTTTTCCTCCCTGATTATTATTATTATTCTCTCCCTAATTATTAACACCAGCAAAACTACGTTTTGGTAGGAGATAATGTTGCCTTTAAAATGTATTTTTCTCTTAAAACAAATGACTTTTTACTAATTTATACAAAGAATAAAAAGAGGTAGAGAAGGAATTGACCATATATTTTGAACTTCTCAAAGAGTTGAGAAAGAAATGAGCAGGTTGGATTTACAAACGACGTAAACAATTGGCATTAAAAAATACATGATATATTTAGAATGTTTATTTCACCTATCATCATTGAATTTAATGAGGATTTAATGGCTATGCACTTGTGGGGTTCATTATTTAATGGTACACTATACTGTAATTTCATAATTTTGTGATTAGTAATGGTCACACTTAGCTCAAGTAGGTTATTGTTGAGATGTATTTCCGTGCAACTGTAGTCTTCTAATTAAGACAATAGTGTTCCTCATAAGATAAATTAGTGTCAACATGAATGAGTTATTCTTTTATGAAGGATTAATTAATATTTTTCTAAGTTAAATTCCACTGGAAGCTTAGTCCCTTGCCTGACTACTTATGAGTTCATTAACACTTGTATGTATTGTTGGATTTGTAATTTGTAGTCACCTTTAGGTACAAGGTAAAGAAATGGTTATTTGAGATCTTACACTTTCCAAGTGATGGGTGGGTGGTAGGTGAGGTGTGGGAGGCTGATAGGAGAGTTACCAGATAATACTGTTTCTTAGAGAATGTGTCAGTTTTCAGAAATATCCATATCTGCCTTGTTTTGTTTCATTTTCCTCTTGATCCTCTGAGAATCTCTAAATTCATCCCAATAAGGGGACGACAGGAAACAGTCATTAATGTCCTTCATTTTTAAAATCTTCCTAAACACAAAGTCTTTTCCAACTTCCAAAAGAAAATTACATACTATTGACTAGTGTATGATGGAGATTTTGTTCGTTTACCTTGATTTGAAATGAATATCTTCAGGACCTGGTATTTTCATGCTGTTATGTCAGTTCAAGCCACAGATTATCAATATAAATGTTTCAACATTCAGTTTTTTACCAATAGGATAGCAAAATTTATTAATCTGAGTTCTAAAGACTAGTATACTAGTATAAATGAACAATGTAAATTCTTAGATTGTTATCTTTTATTTCTTAAGGAAAATATTTGTCATTATTTAAATAAATTCTTTGTTGCTTCGGTCCACTCTAAGTTCAGGATAAGAATGTATATGATTGGGCCATGGTTTGGTCGAGGTACATTTCAAATGGCAAATGACCAATTAATGAAATTTTCTTTTTAAACTTAGTCTTTTCTCTAACTCCCTACAAGACTGAGTTTCTAAAATGTTTCAATCAAAAGGGACAGTAGGTTGTGTATTTATTATTCTTCTCTTAGTTCATTATCTACAGGACTTCAGATTGTATAAGTTAAAACAGAATCATTTTTCTACTTTCTATTTTGTGTGTCCTGCAAGATAGGCTCCTGTTTCTAAGTAACCAGAGATGTCTGCTTTTCCCTGGAACAAACCTTTTACCTATTAGCTTGGAAAATCCAAAGAATCAATATAAGCTTTTTTCAGTATATGTTGCTGCACAAAAGCAACAATGTTATTGCCCTTAAAGAGAATCCCAAGTGCAGTCGGCTGTTTGGAAGGTTACGACCCCATGGAAAGCTAAAGACTTCAAAGTGATTGCTCTCCATCCACCAAATCAGACTGGAAAGGTACAGAGGATTTTTTAGATTTAAGCAAAATGCTCACCTGGAATCATTACATTTGTCTTTATATTGCCCGTCACCATTTTACCATGCTTAATTTTCTATTTTTAAACTTATATTTTTGGATATAATTTGTTTTTCAAATTATATTTATATTTTTAACAACCCTTCACGAGTTTATTTCATCATAGCAGAAACCTAATTAGAAGTCACACCAGGGGCTCTTTGGCTGTGAATAGTCCTTCCAATTTATACTGGATCAAAGACGGCTGGGCCATGAGCAATCTGATAATTTGCTTTTTGGCCTACTCAACTATTTCAGTAATGAGATTGTTTTACTATTTAGGATTTTAAAAGATCTCTGCAGGTGGCATTGTGATTTATTTTCACAAATAATACCTATATCTATGTATCTAGCTAGCTAGCTATCTTTTCCCCCCAAAAAAACCCAGAATATGTAGGGATGGTGGTACTTTTCTTTTCCTGCCTCATATTTGACCCTCCATAATGATTCAGCCAATATTCATGTGACGTAGAATTTAACTGTGCTTCTATTGAAGTTAGTCATTCCTGTAATTAGGATAATCAGTGGATTTGCTTGAGAAATCTAATTAACTTTAAAAAAAATATATTCCTTTATGTAGTCCTCTTAATTTCAAATCTTCCTTATTTTTATTTCTTGCTTTTGCCAGTTCTTTGTTTCACATTAATTTTGCAAGTACCACCATGCCTTAACAAAATGTGCCGAAGTGTTTTTTTCATATCTTTATGGAACAGAATTTATAAACTTCTTATTCAAAAGAGCTTTGCTAAGCTATATGGTGCTCAGTTTATCTGCCTTAGAAGGATGCATGACTGAGTCAGCTTTATTTGTAGAAGAACATTTGGTCCTAAGAAGCCTAAATATTCCAAAGCAGATGATTACTAACCTCAGTGGCTCTACTCTGGGGAAAAATGTATTTTCTCTTTGGTCTTTAACATTCAAGTTGATTTTTGCTTTAATTATTATTTTTTTTATTTTTAAGCAGAATAGATTTCTTACATTCTACTGATTCAGAGGCATACATCTCATAATAATTTGAACTTGCAGTGGTTTGATTTCAGTCATGTAACATTCCCTTTAATATTATATTCTGAAAGTCATCTCTGCCCCTCCAGGAGGAAAAAAAAATCTCAGTCACAGATGAGAGGAAGGAATATAAATTAAATGTAACAAGATACATATTCACAATAGAAAAATAAAATCATAGAAATAGAAAAGTAAGGAGGAAAAAACCCCAGATACAATCCAATAATTAATTCAACCTATAGCTATTGAGGACTTTGTATAGTTTGGTATAGGCTATTTTATGATAAAATAACTGGTCTTGCAACCAGGCAAGAGGCTGCTCCTTCTTTTCCTAAATAGTGTCTATAAATTCTACTGTATATTTTTAAGAATTAGAGAAGTAATTTATGTCACATGTTAAGCATAAGACAAAAATTTTTCAGACTTCTACAGTCACTAGGTGTCACTGATTTGTGTTAGATAATTTATTTTTATTTCATAGGATTTATGGTTAATAATTTACTTTTATACAATTACAAATAATGTTTTCTGTGTCAGCACTTATTTAATAGTAAACATTTAATTCTTCCTCCATTCCCTACAACTCATTTGTAGCATTAATGTATATTTTCAATTTAAACTTTCTTGAGGTAAGAAATATTTTTAAATATCTTTATCATTTTGGATGGCTTCCAGCAAAATATCTAAAAATAGGTATTATAATAAAGGCTGGTTTTGTCTGATCATGACATTTTTGTGGCAAATGACTTTGATGCTGTTAAAGTATCTCAACTTTGTTGGAGTGTGATTGAATCATATTCCTATGCTACCTTATATGTTGAAGAGAATAAGCACACATGGCTGGATATAAACAAAGTTTTTAGGAACTGGCTTGAGGAAAATTATGCATACAATATAGTTTAATTGATAAGACATAGAGATCAAAACAGCAAGTTTGCTGAATCTTTTTGTAAGACAGGATTTATTTGTTATTCTTAATCACATTTTAAATTGTGCTATATTTGATACATACAAAATATATGCATTATTAAGTATAATATTACCATATATATGAGGTCTGACAGTTAAGTTCATGAACTTGTTGCAACGATGTTGCTAAATTTTTTTGATATCAGAGGTATTATTCATTATGAATTTGTACCATCTGGACAATTAACCAAGTTTACTATTTGGAAGTGCTGAAAATGCTGCGTGAAAAAGTTAGATGACCTAAACTTTTTGCTAACAATTTATGACTCTTGCATCACAACAATGCACCAGCTCACACGGCACTGTCTGTGAGGGAGTTTTTAGCCAGTAAACAAATAACTGCACTGGAACACCCTCCCTACTCACCTGATCTGGCCCCCAATGACTTCTTTCTTTACCTGAAGATAAAGGAAGTATTGAAAGGAAGACATTTGGAAGACATCAAGGGTAATACAATGATGGCTCTGACAGCCATTCCAGAAAGAGTTCCAAAATTGCTTTGAAGGGTGGACTGGGCGCTGGCATTAGTGCACTGCTTCCCAAGGGGAGTATTTCGAAGGTGACCATAGTGATATTCAGCAATGAGGTATGTAGTACTTTTTCTAGGATGAGTTCGCAAACTTAATTGTCAGACCTTATACATGTATCACTAAACAAGGTTATCATTAACTCTTATTTTTAAGCTTTATATAAGAAAAAAAGCATCATACCATATTTCTTCTGTAACTTCCTTGCATCCCAAGTTTGTTATAAATTAAATTTGGGTTATTGGATAATATTACCAGTGAATAATATCCATTGCATAAGTGTTTCAGACTATATTTCTTCATTTTATGGTAGATGGACATTTGAGTTATTTTCGGTTTTTGATAATTATGAATAATGTTTGCTGCTATAAATATTCAGGTACATGATTCTTAGTACACATGTGCAATGGTTTCTCAAAAGTATATATATATATATATATATATATATATATATATATCCAGAAGTGTAACCACTGGGTAGTGAGTATATGGATATTTATTTTTACATGGGATTACCAAATTGTTTTTCAAAGTAGTTGTACCATTTTATACTTTCACCAGTAGTACATTGGAGATTTCAATTCTCTATATCCTCTAACCAACTGAGATTGTCAAATTCTCAATGTTTGCTTAAGTTAAGGTATTATTCCATTAAAATCTTAATTTGCATTTTCTTGATACTAACAGAATTGACATTTTTTTATATGTTGCATGGCCATTGGCGTTTCCTCATATAAAATACTTGTTTAAATAGTTTGTCCATTTTTCTATTCTATTTTTCTTAATTATTGGTAAGAATTTGATACAAGTATATATTATGGATGCTAATATGTGTGTGTCAGGTATCTTCTCCTGATCTGTAGCCTGTCTTCAAATTACTCCTGGTGTCTTCACAAGAACATTCTTGAACTTTATATATTTAAGTATTTTAGTTGTTACATAGAAAAACAATTGATGTTTTTGTATATTGGCCTTATATTTTACAACCTTGATAAATTCACTTGTTATCTCTAACAGCTTTTTTTTTTTGGTAGATTCATTATGATCTTCCATATAACACTTATGTTTTCTGCAAATATATACATACTTTTGCTTATTAATTTCCAGTATGCATGACCTTATATCTCTTTCTTGCCTTATTCTTCTGACATGATAATCCCAGGTCATACAGTTATATGCCTATGCTTTCCTCTAAGAGTTTTATAGTTTTAGCTCTTCCTTTTAAGTCTTTGATCCATTTTTGAGTAAATTTTTATATCTGGTATTAGATAGGGGTCCAGCTTCATTTGTTTGCATATGGCTATCCATTTGTCATACTATCATTTGTTGAAAAGAATATTCTTTCCCCATTGAATTGCTTGGCACCCTGTCAAAAGTCAATTAATTGTAAATGTAAAGGCTTCTTTCTAGACTCTGAATTCTATCCCATTGATCTATATCTCTATCCTTATGCAAGTCAAATACAGTCTTAATTACTGCAGCTTTATAGTAAGATTTGAAATTAGACAGTGTGAGTATGGAGTTTCCGTTTTATTTTTCTAGTATTGCTTTGGCTATTCTCAGTTACTTGCATTTCCATGTAAATTTTAAATTTCTGCAAAAAAAGCCATCTGGGATTTTGATTTGGATTGTGATAAAGCTGCAAATCAATTTGGGGACTATTGCCATCTTAAAACTATTAAGTTTTCCAGTCGATTAACACTTTTCATTTACTTAGGTTAACTTTAATTTCTTTCAATGATATTTTGTAACTTTTTTTTTTTTTTTTCTTATACTGAGGTGTGTTTTAGTAAGACCTTCCTTCTTGAGTGGTCAGAATTCTGCTCTGCTGGGGATACCTGGGATCTCAGTTCAGCTCATGTTGAACTTGTTTATGCACATAACTTGTTCTCTTCCAGCCTTTGCAAGCACAACCGAGTATTCAGCCCAAGATTCAAGGGGGCCCTGATGCTGATTTTTAAAATGACAGCTCTGTCCAACCCCCTTGTTTCATGAACTTTTCCCACATACACTAATCACCTCAGCAGCCCTACACTCAGTTTCCTTCATCCAGTGCTCTCTCTTTTTGGGGGTCTACTCCTCTGTGATGCAATTTGAAAATTGTTCCCAGGCAAAAAACTAGATCAAATGTGGAGTTCACATCATGCATGCATTTCCTTTCTTTCAGGAATCATATAACTGCATTGTCTGTGGTCCAACATCTGAAAACTATTGCTTTACATATTTTGTCCAGCTTTATAGTTTTTACCAAAGGAAGGTAAATCTGG
The DNA here is from genome assembly GCF_057876585.1 of Rhinolophus sinicus. NCBI lineage: Eukaryota > Metazoa > Chordata > Mammalia > Chiroptera > Rhinolophidae > Rhinolophus > Rhinolophus sinicus. Next base: position 171,067,166 of record NC_142501.1, read on the forward strand.
TGCTCTCTTATATCCAGAGCCAGAAATTTCTGAAATTTATAGTGTTAGTTTCATACGTAAAAAAATTATAGAACGGGCTTCTTCTTAAACTTGTATCAAGCTAAGGTTTGATTTAAAATGCATTGCATATTTAGATTAAATTGAGAGAATTGATATATTTACATTGGCTCTTCCCATCACTGAACATAAGGTACTGGATTTTCTTTCAGTCTTTTCAATAAAGCTTAAAATTTTTATATATTAAATCTTACACATTTTGTTGGATTTAATAAGAATAATGCTATTTTTGCTATTGTAAATAGTATATTTCTTCCTCTAATTTGTTTTTTAAGCTTTTATTTATTTTAAGTGTGTTTTTCCAGGACGCATCAGCTCCAAGTCAAGTAGTTGTTTCAATCTAGTCATGAAGAACACAGCTCACAGTGGCCAATGTGGGGATCAAACTGGCAACCTTGTGGTTAAGCGCACTGCACTCTAACCAACTGAGCTCACCAGTCACTCCATAAAAAGTGTATTTCTTGAATGTATTGTTGGTACATTGAAATATAACTGATCTTAACCATGTGGCTATACTTTTTTATTATAAAAATTATATATTAATACCAACTATATTGTTGAACTTTTGTTTTAATTATAATCATTTGCATATAGACTATTTCATAATTTCTTTATTTACAGTCATATCATCTTCTTCTAATAAGTTATTTTTTTCTCCTTTTGATCTTTACATCATTTATTTATTTACTTCTGTCTTACTGCCCATTGTTCTATAGAAGTAATGAACTTAGGTCTGAATGTCCAGTTTCAGTACTAATATTGGTATTTGCTCTAAGGGCAATCTTGGATTTTTGACTTAGTTTACATCTAAATAATAGAGGTTCTGATTTTAGTTCTGATTTATCCTTAATTTACTTTGATCTTGCAGTGTCCCTTTACTTTCTGGAGTATAGCAGTAGAGTAACAAATATGTTCTTTCTCATCTTTAGATATTTTAAAGCTAAATATCATTTTTTCAAGGTATCCGATCTATAGTACTGGCAGTAAATATAGGCCTATGAAAATAATTTTGATGAAATAATTCTTTGACAATGTTTTTTTTCCTAACAAAAGTGATTTCTTCCTTAGGAATTGGTGTGCTTATGTACATACCAGATTATCTCCCACGGTGATACTGGACAACCAAGTCACTTACCTTCCAAGTGGGAGAGGGCTCTGTGGCTGGAACAGTGGATTCTGTCCTCAAAGGTATGTAAACTTTCTTGAAAATAGTGACTTCTTGTACCATATTCATGTATATAGCCTTGAATGTATAGAGAAAGTGAATCGTCTAGACATTATGTATAGTAGGGTCAGGGTAGGGTCATCACGTTAAACCAGATGTATGCTCTTGAGTATTATAAAATGCAGATACTGATAACACTTGCCTCATATGGGTATTTTCAGAATATGTCAGATAATGCAGTGTTATACTTAGCCTACTACCTGGTACTTTGTAAGTCATCAATGTTAATTCTCATGCTTGTTTCTTTCTATTCTGACCACTATTATTACTTTTACTCTATAACCTGATCAATAATCTGTCCTTTATTTCCTTATGAAGTTCATACACAGATTTAAAGATTTATTGATAATTTCCCTTTCATGCTAGGTTAGAGAGAAGTCCACAACTTGGCAAGCCATCAATGGCAATTATACACGGTAAAGCAGCTAAGTGGGACCTTTCTTCTTGTGTTTATTCTAATGACGCATGTTATTTAGTCTTAATTTTTTACAAAAATGTCTATGTAATTGTCCTAAAATGTGAGACTGAGTAACTGATCAATTCTCTGTATTCATACAGTCACAGTAGCTCAGCTGGGGGTATTTCAGAAGAACCTGCAGTAAAAACTAAAATTGTTATTCAGGTCATGATGGCTAATGTTATGCAAATTATCATACAAATAACTCAGGCAATGAATGTGACACATTGGCAATCTGGAACTGTGTGCAGTAAGAATACATAAAATCAAGGTGTTTCTTAGTCCCTTGAGGAATAGCTAAGGTTCATGGTCCAGAGAGCTAAGCACATCTTAGGGATGTGGGCAAACCTGAGCTCCAGTTCTGCTTTCAGCATTTACTCCCATTGTGACAATTTCCTTGTCGACAAGAGATACAAAGAATGCATTGTTCATTTTTAGTAATGAAAATATTACCACAGTAACCCATGTCATACTGTCCTTCTGAGCTCAAGGTGAGCTTTTTTTTCCTCTTTAAACAAACTGGAAATACGTATCTCTTTCATCCCTTATCTTTCTCTACCTTTGAATGGGTCTCTCCATTCATTCACTGTTTCAGTACGGAATGCAATGTTTGTGACTTTTTTGTTTATTATGTCTGAGCCACATACATCAGAAATCCAGTTTCCCAAAGCAGGGATGTTGATTCCAACAATAATGTAACTATCTACTTGAGTTCACCCTTATAAACTCGAAAGAGTCCTTTTCCAAACTACTTTACTTACTGGACTAGAGATGATGTTTCACTGGACAGTTATATATTTACTGATTATAATTTACCAAAATAAACACAGATAAATGATTAGCCTACTTTTAGAGACGAAAAGAATCTTATAGCTCATCTTAAAATTGAGGAATAACCTCACACATTTTGAATTACCCATCAAGTTATGGCAGAAACTAAAACCCAAGTCTCCAAAAGCCTAATCTGTTATGATGCATTTCCTCTACATAATCAGGGTTTAACCATGGAAGTGACTACTCTTGTCTCCACATAGTCACACGTGACAAACTCTAGGTCATAGAGGGGATATAGGAGAGGCTAACACACACAGCATGGACTAAAACCCCAGCTCAGTCACTTTTAGATATGGCATTTTGAGCGAGTTATTTCATTTTTTCTGTTGCTTGGGTTCCTCAATAGAAGATCAGGATAATAATAGTACTTTCCTCACAGGAGTAATATGAAAATTAAATAACACAATATATTCCCATTTCATAAATATTAGCTAAATGTTGAAACTATTGAAAACATAGGGATAAAACCAATATGGCAACATTGTATTTATGATTTACATTTACATATGTAGAGACTGTGATTTAGTACCATTTACTATTTATAATGATTGTTGAAATGTTGTAGTTTTTCATTTCCCTTCTATTGTTTCTTCTAAGAAATAATATTTTCTCATGTTAGATATCTCTCTCCCTCCCCACAAAGAAATACTAGAAGAGAAGAATAATAAATAGTATGATTTAAAAACTTGAGAAATGAGAAAGCTCAGATTGAAAATCATAATTGTTGTTATAATTTCAATTAGATCACTAATATCCAATTTGTTTTAAGGTATTTGATGTTGCTCTGGAGGAGAACAGATCTTTTTAACTATAATGATATAAGAAATAATAAGAATTGAAATAAAATAGATTATCCCCATAAACTATTTAAAAATTTGAATTAAAATAAGTTTTAACATCTGTTTAGTGAGAAGCATTATCAAGGGAAAAGATATAGCATCTTTAGAAAATATAATGAGAGGTATAAATTTAAAATACTAAATAATATGGTCCTTAATACATTTTATAATGTATTTAATTCTAAGTTTGACAATAATATTGATGATAAAGGTAATAATGATGATGATAATAAGAGATAACATTAACTGAATGCTTATTATATTTGAGGAATCATCCCAAACACTTAACATTAGTTATTCTAGCTGATAATTTAATGTGAGACAAATAATCCATTCCCCCCAATGGCTCTCCTCTCTAGATCTCAGAGGACATCAAATCCGGTTTATAGAATGCAGCATAAAATCGTTACCTCATTGGAATGGAAGTGCTGTCCTGGATTCAGTGGAGCAAAATGTCAGCTAAAAGGTATATTCTAATGTTAATTTTACAATAACAATTAAAAGCATAAAACATCTGAAGAATAAGCAACTGATTCCAGCAAGGAAAAGAGTTTCATTTTCCCTTTGAATCTGTTAACATGTAATCAAAATATTAGTACGGTTATCTTTGTCAGAGCTTCCTAAATTGGTAGCTATTGTAGCCCCCTAAAGTGTCAGAAGCTGTCCTTTAACTTTTCCCCTCATTTTTATGTTGGTTTTACATGATGAGTAAATGGAGATCTGACCAAATATCTTAACTTTTTTCGTGACTATATGCTATAGAAGCATGCCTTACTAAAATATCAGAAATCTTAATTTTTAAATAAATTATCATTAGACATGGCCCTATGTAAAAACAAACAAAACTACTCTATTTTTGTTCCAGTTCTGTTATTTGAAATAATATTGTGTCTATGAATAAAATTCAGTTTTAAAGAATATATATACATATGACATGAATTATTCTGCCTTTTTTATGTCCTAATGGAGCCATTTGTTTCAACTGAGATTCTAAGGGTTTTCTGGTGGCAAGGCTGATCAAACACTCGGTAACCTGCTGTGGCCTAACATCCACGTGACTATTATTTTGCTTTTTGACTTTAAACAGGCTTCCTTTGAAAAATAAGATGGTATCAGCATACATATTTACAATGAATGAATATTACAGTAAAGGCCATTAGCAGTGGTGGGGAATTCAATCAGCAGTGTAAGAGACTGTAATTAAAAAAATAATGTATGTGTAGAGAAACCATTATGATTCATATTTTTTAAAAAGTTGTAATACAAATGATCTAGGAACCCTGTAGTTTAGTTAGGGATATTACATATAGTTCTTCTATCCTAATTCAATAAGAATCTGTAGGTAAATTTCATTGTAATATTATTTGTTCTTCGTCTAGCTTGACTTTCAGAGCTGTTAAAAAAATTTAATATATTTTCAGCGTATCGCACAAATATGTACTTCATTTGTAATCAGCTTAAATAAACAGAATATCATCTATACAAAAATATTTGCAAACAAGATAATTTAACATATTCTTAAGAAATCCAAGTATGATATTGCTTTCAAAGGACTTCGCATTTCCTTGAGGTGTACAGATATACTCATAATTGTAAAACATACTTCTTTAATGTCTGTATATGACAGATGGCTAAAAATTTGGACAGTACTTAGAATTATATTTCTAAAATCTAAGATTCATTGTTATATTTCTCTTCTTATAATATGAAGAAGGATTTCTTAGGGTTATTAATTCCATTATTATTTCTTACAGATTCAAGTGTTTGATCACAGCATACAGTTCTAGAAATTTAGAATGTCATTACACATCCTATTGTACTTAAGGGGTTGAATGGAGAGATGTGGCAGGAAGCAAAATCTGTCTGTCAAAGAATGTCATGAGCTCCAGCTGATGAGGACTGCTGTTTCTTCATGCTATATCCTTCTGTACCTAGTGCAGTTGACCCTTGAACAATGCAGGAGTTAGAGGAGCCAACACCTCGCACAGTTGAAAATCCACATATAACTTTGACTTCCCAAAATCGTAACTACAGTCGGAACCAGTACCTGTGGGGGACTGGTTCCAGGACCTTCTCAGATATGAAAATCCACAGATGCTCAAGTCCCTTATATCAAATGGGTAGAACAATGTATACAGTGGGTCTTCTGCATCTGCAGATTCCAAACCACAAATCGAAAGTACTCTTTTCCACCCTGGTTGGTTGAATCCATGGATGTAAAACCCTGGGATATGGAAGGCCAACAGTATATGTATTAAAAAGAAATCCACATATGGGTGGACCCACACAGTTCAAGCCCATGTTATGAAGGACCAACTGTAATCAATTATTAATTACTCTGGTGGACTATATCCACTTAGGAAGAAAAAAAACATAAAATTCCATCATTATAAATATGCACACAAGAAACATGACTAGTTAAAGTTTTGAGTATCTACTATATAGGTACTGTCATTCCCTTTTTTTCAAAGTATTATATGAAATATTTAAATTGAACTCAAGTAGTTTATCTTTGATTGTTTAGTGATACCTTGTGTTCTAATTGGAAAAAACCTGTGGATATCTTTAATACTATATTTATAAATTGTTATCTTGAATCCACACTAATAAAAATGTTCCAGAACAGTTTTGACTGTGACCTCCTGTCACAATACTATAATTAGAATTACTCATAATTCAGGTATCTGCTGATTAAGCTGCTGTGGGAAGGTCTTCTTTCTTTTGAAATCTATGGTAGGAATAATTTTCTGATGGCAGATATGACCGTTGTGTTATGTTAGCCAACAATTAGTTCTAATATAACTGAAATTCCAAAAAGAACCTCCTGTTGCTCCCTACAATATTCTGACCATCCTACTCTTCACTTTTATTAAAGTACATAAAAGCTGTTGAATTTTTCATTAGTGCAATTGATGCCCTGGTAGTATCAAGACTGCTGTGCCCCTTTATCCCTTGAACCATTCTTCATTATCTCATCTATCCTGGGGTTTATTTTTTATTTATTTATTATTTTTCACATCTTCCCCTCCTGATTCTTACCCAATTACATGTCAAATTCCCCTCCCCCCTTTTATCACACTTTATATACGTGACAACAGTTTTTTATTATTATATAGGAGAGAAAATTGTCAGCTTTCCTTTGACAACACTCTCCATGCTGTCCCATATGACAAGCAGCCCCAAATATGGCAAGAATAATCAGTGTGGCTGATCCAAATCTTTAATCCTCCTCAGAGCCCTCAGGGTTTGGAATAACCTGGTTGTGTAGCTACCATGATAATTACTTCAGTGCTAGTCTTTCACAACATCAGGAAATTGTTTTATTCATAGGAAATTTGGAAAATACTACATAAATTGTACAAATCCCTGCTTCTCCAACAAGTTTCCTCTTCATAGACAAAATAAATTTTATAAAACAAAAGTAATGATTTCATTTGAATTTACATTGCAGTATAGAGATCTTTTTAATTATAGATCAGGAATAAATTGGAGCTGCTAGCAACTCTATTCTTACTTCTCCTCCACTTGTCTATTCCTCTCTTTTTCTTTCTCCCTCTCTCTCTACATCCATCCCCAATCTGTTAGGAAGAGATGTTGTAATTCCAAATATATGGGGCAATTCTTTCTGCTGTCTTATTCTACAATGTTTTTTGTATAATATTACTAAACCTCCACACATGCTCTTTTTGCTAAAACTCAGAGAGTTAAAATTCTGGTAATAAGTTATAGATTATTTTATTAAAAATATTAGTCATACTCTGAAGAGGAAACTAATTTTTTAAAAGTCTAAATGAACAGAACTTTGTTGAAAAAAAAAGGAGCATCAAGTCCAACAGTAAAGTAAAGTAGTAGTTATATATATATGTATATATATATATATATATATAATTTTACATTTATTATATATATTATAGAAATATATGTATATATATGCACATTTCTTATAACTTTTTGAGGTCAAAATTGTTTGTCTTCAGAAAGGGATCTAATTTTGTGACACGGCATCCAAGACTTTTTAAAAAAATGTCAACAACATACTTTTTAAACCTATTTTATAAAATTTGCAATAATGTGTTTTTCCAGTAGGTGTCTCTCAAATGTTCTGAAGTAGAGCAAGTCAATTGTGGCTTGCGCTAATGACACAAAGAACAGAAATTTAAGTTCAAATAATGTTAGATTAGAGAAGAGGAAAGAACATCTTTGCAAATCCATTAAAAAAATCCAGTCAGCTTTAGTCTGATCCTCCACATAGGAAAAGGGTATTTTATAAAATTCTGTTAAAAATTTATCACAGATATTCTGAATGCTGAAAAAATGTAATCATACAGTTATCGGAATAGAAAAAAATATAATCATACAATTATCGGAATAGTCTGACCCCTGCCATGTATTATAAATACATGAACTTATTTAATTTCATACATATTATAAAATAATTCAATAAATTATATAAGAGCTATTGTAATTAACATTTTTAAAATGAGGCTTCTTCAGTAAGATTATTTAAAAATATTACTTCAATTAATAGGAAATGAAAGTTATAATATTTAAAAGAAAAAGTGTTTCTTATATTTTTACATCTCTCATTTTTCCAAGTGGTGATTAATACTTTCCTATTTGGAAAAAAAAAAATTGCCTGTTGTAAGCATTTTTTAAAAAAATTATGATACATTTCATCAAAAAGCACCATATACCTTAAGTCTTTGTCCCACCAAATTGCTTTCTTTGATTTAACTACTAATCCTTAGTAAATCTTTATACATGTACCGAACGCCTCCATGCAAGCATTCACTTAACACTGCAGGATCAGCTGGAAACACGTCTTGTCAAGGCACACAAGAGGTTTCTGTTGCTAAGAGAGGGCAAGTTTCCTCCTTACTGAGTTGCCATTATGACTTCCTCCATATGTCTAAATGGCCTGGAAGGAGGGGGGGGGAAACCTCAGAAATAACACCTGTCTAATTAAAAAATAAAATAAAATAAAAGGAAGAGGAAGAAGAAAGAAAAAAAAGAAAAGAAAGTGCACCTAATGAGGAAGCTGTTGCCTTTGACACTTGCTGAATGCTTGCTTCTCTGTGCCCTTGATCCACCAAGGTCAGAGTTTCTAGCGCAAGGAAAAAAAGAGTAATTGTATTGGGAGAAGAGAAAAAGGGAATCCAATTTTTAAAATATATTGAATTTTATAAGTGCATAAAGATCTTTAAAAGTCATTTGAGTTAAATAAATGCCCTCCTGTCCTTGCTTCTATCTCTTAGAAAGGACCAAAAAAAAGAGACTTAGAAATCTACACCCTATGGAACAAAACAAAGGCCTGTGCTTAAGTGTACGATAAGACAGATTGCCTGGAAAATCTAAGATCTGTGGCAGTCCTTGTAGTAGAGAATACATTTGGGAAGACAGAAAGATTGCTAAATGAAAAACTGAAAGAGCATCGATTAACCAGGAACTTTATCACAGGAGAGTAACTGACTCCACTGTCAGAGAATCTATCAGCGCTTCTCCACCGGCTAAACACTGTGCAAAAAATTGGGATGAATGCAAGTATTGAACTCTGGTCAACAGACAGAGCTAGAAAAAGATAACAAACTATTGAATTTGTTAAACAGGCATTTCACGTTTTGAACAGCCTTGGCAGGGACCCAAGTCAATAAATTCCAGAGAAAAGAGGTTCATATGACAATTGGATCCCAAAGATCTTTGTGTGATGCTTAATAGTTTTCTGTTTTTCAACTTAGGAGTACAAATTCCTCACCTATTTACTCCTAAACAATTAATTTAAAAACGAACTATAGCTAAGACCAAAAGGGAAGTTTTATGCACACACGCACAATCACCTTAGTTTTTATCTTTCAATGTTTAAAGTATGTTTCCAATTACATTTTCTTTCAAATGAGTCTTTTTAAAACTTCACAAAATACAGAGAAATTTAAATTTTTCTTATTTCATGTATGTTATTTTTCCAAATAATGACGAGTGAATCACTAAAGATTAGTATGCAAGAAAACTAAAGACTTTCACTCGATACTTCTATGTATTATTCTTTATCCCTTTCAATTTCTTTCTTTTTTCCTTTCTAAAGGATTTCTTTACTTTGTCTTCTCCCACTAGTTCCTGATTCAAATTTTTTTTCTTATCTTTTTAGTTTTTATTTCCAATCTGTTGATTTTCTCGAGTATGTCACTATCCCCTTGTTTATAATGCAATAGCATTTTTTCCAGATCACATGAATGAAATTTATTTGAAATACTTTTGACCCTAAGGCAATAGAAAATCAGACTTTAACTCATTTACTTCCTTTCTATTCTTGATACTTGACTTCTTATCCAGATGTGTTTTCACTTCTTGCACATTCAGGATCTTGCTTCCACTGGGTGACACAGAGAGAACTATGAGGATGAAGCCCCTCACTCAAATCTGACCCTAGAAGACTTAAAATACTTGCCACACCTACTCTTGTGAAAAGGAGAGAGAGAGAGAGAGAGAGAGAGAGAGAGAGAGAGAGAGAGAGAGAGAGAGAGAGAGAGATTCCCTGGTTTGCCAGTCCTTCTCAAATGGAGAATACTAAGTGAAATGCAATGTTATAATCTCCACATTCAATATACAACATGCAATACTTTGTAAAGAATGAGAAGAGACCTGATTTCATTAGAATATAATGATGCAATATAAAATAATGCTTTACTATTTATAAAAAAGCTTTAGCAAAGTATTTTGAACTACTGGAAATGACCCTATGTAGAATGCTGGTGTGATTTTTATTGAGGTCACTCCACTCCAGTTAGGGTCATGAGCACCTAAACCAATCTGCCCCTTGATTATGAAGATGCAGTGGGAAGGGGCAGGGCCATATTCAAACATCTAACAACTAAGTTATTAACATTAATTCAGTATCAATTAATGTACAAATCAATATACAAATCAAAAATTAAGAATACATTGTTTTATTTTCTTAATACATATATTAGCTATATTGTAAAACTCCATACCAAGTATATAAATCATAACAGAAAACATACAGCTTATTGTTCTAATAATTTATGAAAAATTTATTAATTTCTATAAATTTGGGGGGTGTTTTTTCTTTTAATATGGATGATACCAGTTAAATGATTTCCTGTCAGATAGATGATTTGGTATAGGAAACTGTCTCAACCTCTTTTTTTTTTTTTTTAAGTTTTATTTATTTTAAGTGTGTTTTTCCAGGACCCATGAGCTCTAAGTCAAGTGGTTGTTTCAATCTAGTTGTGGAGGGCGCAGCTCACAGTGGCCCATGCGGGGATCCAACCGGCAACCTTGTTGTTAAGAGCACCACGCTCTAACCAACTGAGCTAACGCACCGCCTCCTCAACCTCTTTTAAATACTTCTCTGTTAGATTTAGAGCCATTGGGCCACAAATGATATCTTTATTAACATCAGTGATATTGCCTTCTTGTTAATTATCTATTAGACCCTACTAAAATAACAGTGATTGCATTCAAATTTTCTCTGGCCCTTGAATAGTGTGTACAATTTTAATAGTCAATATATTTATTATTAACTAAATCATAGAAATTCTTATAAGAATGTACTATTTAATTAATTCATAGAACTTTGCTAATATAATTTGGCCAAATTCAGGGCACCATAAATCAAGGAAATTAAAAATTTATTATATGTTTGAGTTTGGTCATATATTAATGGATTTCATTTTCATACAATTTGTTGGAAAATCTACATTTCTCATGTCATTGATCCTTTATTAATTTTTTGTTTCAAATAGTTTATATAAACATTGTTTATATCTAAACATCTTTCATCAGTATTAAAATTATCTCTAGTTTAACAAGGGGAATTTTTTTTCTATCTCAATTAGAATGTCATTTTTAAAAACCAATTCTCTTAAAAACAAAATATTATTTTTCAAATGCTAACCATAAAACTGATTTGCGGTGATATGCCTGTATCAGAATTACTCTATAGGTGAGTTCAATAATATTTTTTTCTGAAAAAATCTACTATTTCAATTATATGATAACATTAAAATTCTAATTTTCTCTTCTAAATATTTCTTTTATTGACTTTTATTACATACTTGATAAAATATTTTGAAATTTTGTATTAGTTCAAAAGCTTATTTCATGAAACTAATTTTATAAAGCTCATTAATATTTTCCTCTTGATTGCAAATTCACTTTACCAAATTGAATGCCATTAAATGAAAAATAGGCCGAGTGATTTCAAATGATACAAAATTAGAAAGACAAATTATTTGTTTTATATTTAATTGATTTTTGATACTGGTTTTATATTTTTATTTTGATATTTTATAGATCCTAACATGTTCCAGACTGATTTTTGCACTGTATGATTAGATGATCCAGGACTAGGTTTATTATTGATAAAATATGTTTTTCGCTCAGATTCAAAAAATTCATACTCATGATATCTGAAAGAAATGTTTTGAAAATTTAGTTAAACTTTTGTCTCTTTTCTGGTGTTTTTAATAATGTATTATAAATTTTTGAATAATAGTTATCAAAAACTATGCACTGATGTGCAGTTTTTGATAACTATTATTATGTATTAACAAGTAAACTAAAGTAAGTACCAAACAATTTGGAAATTCTAACTACTATATAAATTAAACATAATGATAAAGTGATGATTCTGCTAAAACACTGACTGTTTCATAAAGTCTATATAGAGCATAATATGATCCCATCATATTATGTTGGTCTGAAAAACCATAAGTGTTGGTCTGAAAAACATTTCCAGATGTTTTATAATAGGAATTCCATTCATCATGTATCCTATAAGACATATTCTTTATTACTAACTTGGAATAAGTTAATATTATAATTTCATAGCTAATTATATCACTTATTACACTTTACATATTTTCCAACAGATATGGCTGTACTTCAATATTTTAATAATTGGTAGGCCACATTGGTGCACACTGAGTAAACACAACCTTGGAAGTAAGTGGGGTATATGGAATGTTGATAGATGGAAGCTGGGAGTAATAGCTTCAGTTTTCAGTAGAAAGGGACTTTTCTTTCTGAAACATTCTAAAATTGTCAGTGGGCTCTAGATTTGATTGCTGGGAAGGCGGCTGCCACACTCGTCACATGCTTTTATGCTTAGTAGTAGCCCTTCAGGGACCATGTGTCATAACAATGCTAGAACGGTATTGTCTACTAAATTAAATAAATGTTTTTAAACAATATCATATGTGTTCAGAGTTCATGAGAGAAGAGGAAATTTGAATAGCAACCTTGTCTGTATGCCACAAAACAATATACTTTGTTTTTACTGTAATGTATTGTTTCCTAACAAGGTCTCCACTGCCTATCAAGTTGTGGTGTGCCTTTCAAAGCATCAGCTGTTTTTGTTTTCCTATGATCTATCTCAGAAAGGTAAGCGGTAAGAAAATGAAAAGACCCACCTGTTCCTTTTGCTGTAAATACTTAAAAGTCTGTATCCTGGATGCTCCACCACTGTTAAGAGGAACAGGGAAGGTAGGGAGATGGGAAGTTGTTAAGGAAAATTCATCCTGATGCTCTACTCCAGGGGTTCTCACACTGAGTGTACATTGGGATCACCCGGAAAGCTTGTTCAACAACACACCTTGCTGCCGCACGTCAGCATTTTGTAAATTAGCAGGACTAGGGAGGGGCCTAGAAGTTGCATTTTTAGAATCCCCAGTGACACTGATACTGCTGATTGAGGGAGCTTGATCTGAGAACCATTGCTTTACTCTATAGTTACCCTCTTGGGTAGACAGATTTTAGCTGCCAGAAAAATGCTTTATTAGATCATCTAAGGAGGAATCTTGATTTTTAAAAAATCATGCAATTATTTAATAGATATATTTGTATGAATTAATTTGAATTTAGACTATAAGAATTGTATTGCTAGGACTTAGCAGAAAATTAACGTTTTCCATCACCTACCATAGCCCCCAAATAAGTGCACTTTTCCCCAAGGTGCAGATTGTCTTCTTTAACCAAATAAATCAACAATTATGCAGGACTTTCTATAATACAGTTGGGGGGTGGTGGGCAAAATCAAAACAAAATCCTTGGATATGAATGGAAATTCATTAATTTAGCCCAATGCTCTGAAGAAAAGCAACACAAAAATCAGTCTAACAATAGAGACTAACTCAGATTAGTGCCATATATATTATGCTTTCTACGGAGTAGAGATGCTTTAGTACTATTGTCACAGCCACATATGCCTTAGGGAGCATAATTAACATGTGCCAGAGGTTCAGTATCACTGGTACATCTTTTCACATGGGAGAACCAAACACTTGTTTTCTCATGTTTGATATGCAGACTTCAGTGAATAAATTTGTTCATTAGAAGTCTGAAAATTACAGACATACATTACTTAATATGTTCAATATCTTGCTTTAGATTGTTTTCCCCAACGAAGAATTATATTGCTATTTAAAATATTATTTGATTCATGGGAAATGAGAAGCGATTCTTTAGTACAGTTGGTTTATTTTATAAGCATTTCCATTTTTCTGAAATTTCACTGATTTTACAGGTTGAGCCCCTTAAGGGAGATGTGTCCTGTAATAGTTTACTTTCATTTGTAGTCCTTATGTTTTGAGTCCGTGTATTTCTTAAAAATCTGGGGAAAATTCATTTAAGTGGCACTACTACTTAAACATATTATTTCAGTAAGGAACCTGTAGCTCTCTCTTCTGTCCAAGTTGGCACCATTTGGAAATTACATTGTTAAACAAGCAGCCTTTGTGGCTGCCCACGTATAAAACTCTATAGCATTCAACACAGCTGATTTTCAAGTCCCCTTAATTATGCAGGCAGTTTACGCCTGCAGGTTTACACTTTCCCCAAACGACCACCCATTTTCCCCTAAAAGGAGACTTGAATACTTTTATTTTTTTCATACACAATTAGAGTCCTGCGCTGCCGCCAAGAACGATATGGTAGCACATTGTGCGGTGGGTGGTGGCAAGCAGCTGACTGTGCAACCGTTGCGGACCCCCATGCGTCAGGACGCTGGAAAATGAACGTCAGCTACATTGTTGCTCAGGACTGGAAAAAAAATGAGGCAGTCCCAATTTTAACTCCTCCTCTCTTTTTACTTCCGTCTAGCCCAGGAACAGCAGCCCTTGATACACACCCACCAGTCTGAGAGTCACGAAGCTGTCGGCAGAGGAACAGCAGAGCAGCAGCGGCAACAGCAGCCCCAAGACTGCGGTGACCCAGGTCGCAGATTATAATTACTGTCATCCCTAACCCAATTATTTTCAACACTGTGTATGACACCTTCCGAAAAGAAATCACTTCGCTGTCAAATGTTTGATGAAATATTAACGTACCTCTGAACCGTTTTCTATTGGTGCTGCATGTTGGGAGAAACTGTGGATGCGCCGCAGGTGCCCAGCCTGAAGGGACCATGTGTAATTATTGAATCACTGTGTGCAGACACAGGCGAACAAAAATGCTGTTATAACGGGGTTGGAAGGAAACCACAGGTCCCTAAAGTAAAATCAAACTTTTGTTCTTCGAAGAGTGCATTCCTGGAAGAATCTTGACATGGAAGAAACTTGATTAAGGGAGCTAAGAAAGCTCTCTTCCATTGGTTGATGAGAGATCGCTAAGGGGTGTTGATCACTGACTAAGGAAAAGAACTGTGACTTAGAATCAACAAGAGTCTCTGGTTGATCCAAAGTTGTCCTGTCACATATTTTCTGGTCTTTCTAACCACAGTACTTTACCATTTCTTTTAGGCTTAACTTTATCTCTTAGAAACATAAGGTTGGTCACTGATAAAAACATCTTTTCAGTATGTTTGGCATAGATCTAGTCATACAACATCAGGCACTCAAATTCAGAAATGATGACTTAAGGGGAATCTCTTTAAGAATGCAGGTGAATATATCTTAGAAACTGCAGTCTAATTTTTTTTTATGGGATTAGCATTCAGTATCTTCATAAAATCCTCCTTGAATTATTGAAGTGCATGTATAAAGGCATGGAAAGTATCATTGCTATATAAAGTGATTTAAACTAAATTTGGAATCTCTTTATCTCTCATTGAACAATACCTCAATGAAGAATAAAATTCTCAGAATTTAGATACATCTACATACATATAAGTATACAGCCACACATATTTAATGCTAGAGTATTGGATTTGAAAGCAGAAGATGAGGCATTATCTCTGTAACCTCAAGCAAGTTATTTTGGTTTCCTGACTCTCAGTTTCTTCATCTATTGAGAGTATAACAATAACTCCTTGACGTTAAGACATATAGACAATTCTGGCCATAGTTAAGACATTTTCTAAATCTAAGATATTATAATACTTTTTTTTTTTTTTTTTTTTTTTACAAATTTCTACCCCTAAATTGTGTAAAATTCAGGTTGCTATTTGATAAATGCATATAGTCTATATTTTCAAATATATAGTGCAAACATGGTTTATTTAAATTACCATTAAACCTATCATGAAATTTGAGAAGTTTTATATATGTATTTTTTAAATGTTTCTAATTTTCTCTTCTTCTTCATACAGCAGTGATACAAAAAATGACTGACCAGATGAACCACCAGGCAATGAAACTGTCCCTTCTGCAGAAGAACATTGACAATATTTCTTTGGCTGTGACTGACGTAAGGAACACGTACTCCTCCCTTGAAGGAAAAATCAATGAAGATAAAGGCAAGGAATTTCAATCTTTTCTAAAAGGTAAAAGTAAAGGAAAATAAATTATTTATTCAATTAAGACAAAAGGCAAAGCACTCATTTATCTTTTCTCATATCACTTTGGTGTATATTTGTTTTAGCTTTGGTGGTATATAAGTCTAAGACAGGTATCTTTTGACTAAGATATTTTTAAATCGTTCCGTTTCTGAAATAATTTGAAACACCTACATATTTTTACTATATAGTCAAATCTTTGAATGGTTCATCTGATTTATTGACATTATGCACCTAGTGAGTCTAACTCATATTTCTTTATAGTTAAAATGAGCCACACTTAATTTACTTCCATTGTGGTTTCCAGTTCAGGATAAAATGAGGTTAGGGGATGATTAACAAGATAGCTAGACTCATGGTTTCTCAATGATATTGATGAAAACATTGGTGATTAATCTAAAGTGCATTACTATCCCAGAAATTATCTAGCTTCTAGAACATAATCAATAAAATATATCCTAAAACATCTCAGGTCAGAGAAATAGTATTTTCTTTATAAATGTGAATCAGCTTCACTTGAATTTTGTGCTCTTAAAGCAGCATGCTGTGTTTCTTTCTGGAGGCTCTACAGGGTAATCTATGTCCTGCCGATTCAAATTTTTGTCAGTATTAATTTTCTTGAAGTTGTAGGCCTGAGGCCCCATTTTCTTGGTGGCTATAAACTGAGGCTTCTTCCCACCTTCCAGAGGCCACTGCGCTTCTTGGCTCATGGCCTTTTCCCTCCATCTTCAAAAGCCAGAATAGCTGTTGAGTCCTCAGGTCATCTTTCAGACCCACTCTTCTGCCTTCCTCTTCCTCTTCAAGGACTCATATGATTACACTGTACTCACCTGGATAATCTCATCTCAAAGTTCTTAACCTTAATCACATCTGCCAAGGCCCTTTTGCCATGTAAGGTAACATTGTCCCAGGTTTGTGGAATTTGGGTGTGGACATCTTGGGCAGGGCAGCGTTATTCTGCCTCATATATATATATATATATATATATATATATATATATATATATATATATCTGTGACTAAGATATATATATGACAGATATATATATATATATATATATATATATATATCTTTTGACTAAGATATTTTTAAATCATTCAATTTCTGAAATAATTTGAAACAGCTATAGTTGCTGTGGTAGTGCTATGCACAGGGTACAATGAGACTATTTGATAGTTTCAACGAATCCAGTCTAAGATGACCAGGGAAGGCTACTCTGAAGAGAAACCATCTCAACTGCTAAGTGATGAATCAGGAGGAGTTAATTAGCCAAAGGGGCTTCAGGTAGGGCATGAATATTCTAGGGAAGCACTTACTAAGAGTGTCTCAGCCCATTGGCTTTATTGTATGTTTCCAAGTTTCAGGATTACTGGTCTCTTCCACTTTGTTTTACAAATTAAAAAATACTCACTGTACATTTCTATCACTCACAAGTTATTTTCTTTTCCTATTTTTTGCCTGTGGTTCATAGGTAAAAGAGATAAAAAGGTGGAGTTTCCATTTCCATATCACCTACTGGTACAGCAGCAATCATGATTATTTTTTTAATCATATAAATATTTGTGCTATTAAGTCACTGAGAGAAAGACCATGTCATACATTTTTGTCACGTCCCCTATGGCCAAAACTCACTGAAGGCAAGCATGAGAGAGGAAAATATTTTCCTGTCTAATGTATTCTGACAGCATGAGAAATATGTCAAATAGAAATAGTATATAATTGACAGTAACCACCATAATGAAATTGTTTAGTGAAAATTGCTTATTATAACCTCAGAGAATTAGGCTTATCAACTGCTTTTTGTAAACCTACTAACAAAAATTCTGGCACCAATACAGAAAAAAACATACACTCATTACAACAACAATCACAAAATTCTCACCCCCCTCCCCCACATTAGGAGGCATTGATTGTGTACTGAGCACAATCAATTATAAGAACCAGAGGGCAAATAGTTAAGGAATGTTTGTATAGGCAACAAAACTGAACTCACTCTCCCAGGTACTGTGCTTGACTAGCAAAACCACAACCTCTTCACTCGCTTACTCTGCATCTGAGTTGAGAAACACTGCTTTATCAGCTAACAGCCATAGAAAGTGTTCAAAATCAAATGCCCCAACTCAAGAGGTATCTGAACATTATGGTATCTGAATAGGCCATACATTCAAAACTACAAAAGGGACATGTCAAGATGTTTGATATCAAATTATCTGTTAAATCACCAAATACTGTATCATCTTTTTTAGAAAGTAGAAGCATATGAGTCATATGAAACAGAATCAAATAGAGTTAAAATGATGTGTCCATTCAGATGTTGACATAAAGCACTTTGATATATTTTTGCAAAATCAGATTTTTGCACAGATGTTTCTTAGTCACAAATTATAGAAATGCTATCTTAAAAGCTTCTTATCCTGAAACAAGTTTTTAAGCTAATAATCTGATTTCTTTTCAGACACTGCTGTGGTTTTTACCCTTTACCCAACATATTTTTCCATTATATTTTAATGTATAACAGCTAAAGTGTCTCCTAATTTTCATTGTTTACTTTTTTTCCCTAACTACTCTGATCGAGATTCCATACTGAACTTTACTATTTATGTAGTTTTACCTACCATCATTTAAAAAAAAAAAAAAATTTATTGGGGAATAGTGTGTTTTTCCAGGACCCATTAGCTCCATGTCAAGTCGTTGCTTTCAATCTAGGAGGGCGCAGTTCAGCTATAGGTCAATTCCCCCACCCCCCCCAATCTAGCTGTAGAGAGTGCAGCCCACTGGCCTATGTGGGAATCGAACTGGCAACTTTGGTGTAATGAGCACTGCGCTCCAACCATTGAGCCAACCGGCCGCCACCTACTATCATTTTTATTTGGACTTTCAGATCATGTAGTTTTTCACTTGCTGAAATTAAGCACCTATTATTATTGTCCATAATTAATTCAATTACACTTAAGTTTTATTTTACCTTTTCAATCTTGAAAAACATTTTAAAGCCAAAATTATAACATTATAACTTCCAAGAAAATTTGATTTCTAACCTTAAATATTTAATTTTATTTCATCAAGTTGTCATGAGAATTAAAGAAAATATTAACTAACAGGAAATAACTAAATGATCCTACAGAAAGTGCAATAAAAATAACTTTGCTATTGAGAAGCACTTACACCCAATGAAGCTAACATATTGTATTTTTAATATCAGAAATCTAATTTTCCAGATGTCATTGTCTGTGTAGCATATAGAATGTACTCAATGAAGATTTATTGTATAAATGGGTGACTGGTTAAATGCTAA
Source organism: Rhinolophus sinicus (assembly GCF_057876585.1). Lineage (NCBI taxonomy): Eukaryota > Metazoa > Chordata > Mammalia > Chiroptera > Rhinolophidae > Rhinolophus > Rhinolophus sinicus. The sequence goes on from NC_142501.1 coordinate 171,086,600, forward strand.
GTAAAATTTAGAAAATAAAAATACTTTAAAAACTTTCAGGTGTGATTATTCAAATACAAAAGCTAGGACTGTTTCAGTATAATTTATCTTAATTATAGCTATTTAATCTTTACTAATTAATTTAGCCTTTTCTTTAGTACTTTGGTGTTGTCATTGATTACCATTCTATACTTCACGTTTTCGTTTTTTTTCTGTTACATAAGAATTGATTTTCGCTTACTTATAATATTTTGGACTTTTAAATTTATTTCCCTTTTCACTATATTTGGAAATATAAGATAAAGTTTTTTTACTCTGGAAATCCTACACTGTAAGATCAACTAGCAACATTGATTTTTAGAGTCTCGGATTTTCAGGGAAATATTTATCCATATAAAGAGCATTTACAGCTTTGTCTTAGTACCAGATTAAATAAATCAAGATGCTCAAGCAATACATCATTCTATTTGATATAATTGCTCTTTCCCCGATGCTTTTTCTGTAAATCTTTCATGCATCATAAATACTTTTAGAAACTTGCTTACAAAATAGATACATGTAGAGACTGTGTATTTTTTGTCTTATAATCATCTTTCTTGAATAGGCTTCATAATAGCCGTAGCTCATTTCACAATTCCCCATTGTACAAGTCTTGTTGTTTAAAATGCTTTGTATTATGTTGCCTGTATTTTACATTATAGTCATTGGTTATATTTTGGATTTGCATGAACATATATTCCATTTATATGTGCTTCATATGTACTATAAATATGCATCAAACGTGTTTTATTATTTCCTATTTTCTGTTTTTGTATGCAACAGGTTTTTTGCTTTTACATTTTTAAATATCCATTTTCTATTCTAAATAGTTATGGATAGTTCCAGCCCCCTGCTCCCTTTTTTTAGTGCCACTTTTAGAGCTGTCCACAATTCTGGTTTACAATCAATCTATGATTTCTAACGCTGGGGATACTAGTATGTCCTTCATTAGTGGCAAGTTTCCTCTCCTCTTTTTGTTAAGAATTAATGTCATGTGATATTAATCAAGGTATAGCTTCAATTCCTGTTTTCATTTGACTTAGTTTTGGGATTCCCCAAAGCTCTTATTATTATGTTATTGTTATTATAAACTGTTGTTGAATTTTGTGACTATTATTTCATATTGTTCCTCATTTGAAATTAAATTTGTTCCTCATTAAATTTGTTTTCTGTAGTCAATGTATTAGGTTTTATAAGCACAAAACACAAGCTCTGAAACCTAATTACTAGAAACCTAATAACACAATCATGAGATAACATCAAGTATTACTTACTAAGGCAGAAAGCCCAAAGCCATTTATTTTCATATATGACTAAGACTAGGCCTAGAATCATTGCATACAAAGGTCTGTTAACTGAAGTCAGTAGTAGTTCCTTCATATCTTTTGTCCAGAGAAGCTTAGTTTATGGTTCTAGCATGTTCTATACCACAATTAATGTCTCCCCTCAAACTTTTCAGTTAAGAAGGTGATTGTCTTCTGTAAACTATGGTAATTTAAATTTTTTCATAGGTAAATGTCAAGAAGTATTTTTGTTATTACATCTTATTAGTGTTTGGCCTCAAACATTTTATCTTCTTAGAGCTATCTAAAGTTTACATGATTAAAAACATGTGGCATTTATTATTTATTATTTCTTTCTCTAGGTCTAAAATCCAAAAGCATTAATGATCTGGTAAAGGACACAGTAAGACAACAATTTAAAATTTTCCAAAATGACATGCAAGAGACTGTAGCACAGCTCTTCAAGACAGTATCAAGACTTTCAGAAGACCTTGAAAACACCAAACAAATAATTCGACAAGTTAATGAATCTGTGGTTTCAATAGCAGTCCAGCAAAAGTCTCTTGTGATGCAGGAAAATAGGCCCACTTTGACTGATATACTAGATCTAAAAAATCGCATTGTGAATTTAAGGCAAGAAATGATTTTTACATATGAGAAGCCTATTAAAGAACTAGAAGCAAAGCAGACACATTTAGAAGGTACGCTAGAACGGGAACACTCAAGAAACATACTGTATTATGGATCCCTCAATAAGACTCTTTCTAAAATGAAGGAAGTACGTGAACAGCTTTTATCAACTGAACAAGTATCAGATCAGAAGAGTTTTACAGGTGCTGAATCAGTTAGCAATAATGTCACTGAGTATCTGTCTACTCTAAATGAGAATATAAAGAAACAGGGTTTGATGATGCTGCAAATATTTGATGATTTGCATATCCAAGACAGCAAAATTAACAATCTCACCATCGAGTTGGAAATGGAGAAAGAATCTTTCAGGAGTGAATGTGAAAACATGCTGTCCAAGTCCAGAAATTATTTTAAATTTCAAATTAAGGACACAGAAGAGAATTTACAAGTTTTAAACCAAACATTGGCTGAGGTTCTTTTTCCCATGGACAATAAGATGGATAAAATGAATGAGCAACTAAATGATTTGACTTACGATATGGAGATCCTTCAACCCTTGCTTGAGCAGGGAGCATCACTTAGAGAGACTATGACATATGAACAAACAAAAGAAGCAGTAGTTACAAGGAAAAAAGTGGAAAATCTAACTAGTAGTGTCAACCGTCTAAATTTTCTTATCAAAGAACTTACAAAAAGACACAACTTACTTAGAAATGAAGCACAGAGTCGTAGTGAAGCCTTAGACAGACGTATCAATGAGTCTGCCTTAGAAATGGAAGATGGCCTAAATAAGACAATGACTATCATAAATAATGCCATTGATTTCATTCAAGATAACTACATGTTAAAGGAGACATTAAGTGAAATAAAGTATAATCCCGGGGTTCATCATAAATGTACCAAAAATATGGAAACTATTTTGGCATTTATTACCCAATTCCAACATTTGAATGAGTCTATTCAATTTTTGGTCAATGACAATCAGAGATATAGCTTTGTTTTGCAAATTGCCAAGGCCCTTGCTGCTATGCCTAAAGATGAAAAACTAAGTCAGTTCGACTTTCAAAAGATTTATCAAATGGTCAATGAAACCACTTCCCAAGTGATAAAATCCCAGGAAAACATGAGTCATTTGGAAGAAAAAATACTCTCAGCTACAATGAGTTCCAAAAATTTTGAAACCCGGTTGCAAGACATTGAATCTAAAGTGACCAAGGCACTCATACCTTATTATGTTTCACTAAAAGAAGGCAGTGTGGCCACAAATGAGAGAGACCAAGCTCTTCAACTGCAGGTATTAAATTCTAGATTTAAGGCATTGGAAGCAAAATCCATCCATCTTTCAATTAACTTCTCTTTACTTAACAAAACTCTCTATGAAGCTTTAACGATGTGTCATAACACTTCTACACGTATATCAAAACTGAATGCTACCATCCCTAAGTGGATAAATGGTTCCCTACCAAATATTCAGCTTCAGAAAGGTCTGACAGAATTTGTGGAATCATTGATTGAAATAAAAACTCGAGTTGCCATTTCTAATTTGACTTGGTATATAAATCAATCGTTGTCTAGCACTCTTGCAAATGTTGTCAAGTCTCAGAAGCCAGGAAAATCATTGCTGAAGAAACCCCATACCCTTAAGAAACCAACAGTGAATCTTACCACTGTCACGATAGGCCGGAACCAAAGAAACACAGACAACGTTCTATTTCCTGGTAAGCTATCATTGAATTTTAATCTCTCTTTCTATTTAAATGGTATTTATTGATCTGTGTGGTTTAGCAAGAACATAAGATATATATATGTATTGAAATTCAAGTAAATATATATATATATATATATATATATATATATATATATATATACTACTTGAACTTCGATAGTTAAGTATTTGAAAGATCACTAAAATATTTATTGAATCTGATTCCATCCTATGTAAATTAGGAATCAATACAAAACAAATGCTTATAGTGCATATATTTGTCTAGATTTTTCCAAATGTTGTCTGACAAGATCCGTGAAACAATCAGATTTGATCCTGTAGAACACTTTTCTTTGCATATGTAATTAAAGAAAGCTATTAAACAATGAGCTCCTTGATGAATAAGACCAGACTGTATCTTAGTCCTTTTAGCATTACCTGGCAAAATGTCTGGCATGCAACAGGAGCTCCATGAATATCTGTCTGACTGAATGAATGCATAAGTGGGCAGGGATTTTATTTGGGTGGATCACAGAAGACCACAAATGCCAAGCCAACTGCCTTAGATCATTGGGCATGCTATAATAAAATACCACAGACTGAGTAGCTTACAACAACAGAAATTAATTTCTTGCAGTTTTGGAAGCTGGGAAGTAAGATCAAGAGACCATCTGCCAGCATGGTCTCATTCTGGTGAGGGCCCTCTTTCTGGTTCATAGGTGGTGACTTCACATTGTGTCCTGGAAGGGGTGAGGGAGCTCTCTGGGGTCTCTTTTAGAAGAATATTAATCCCATTCCTGAAGGTTTCCCCCTCATGACCTAAGCACCTCCTAAAAGTCCCACCTCCTAGTATCATCAACTTTGGGGGTTAGAATTTCAACTTACAAATTTTAGAGAACACATTCAGATCATTGCACTAAGCCATTTAGACATGATTTTGTAAAAGGTGGTCTTTGAAAATTTGGAGCAGAGTGTTGAGTGAGGTAAGAATGGTCTCAGAAGCATGAAGCTAGCAGTAGTAGCGTGTAGCCGAACTGCAAAGAATGAAGTTTAGAGACACCAGTTAGAACATTATTGGCAAGAGCAATAAGAGCCAGATCTAAGGAGAGGTTGTTGAAATGAAGGAAACAGATGTGAGAAATGTTGTGAAAGTAAAATCAACAGAAACAGAAGGATAGTGGAAAAACCAATGATCTGAGGATCAACCAATCATGATTCTGGTCTGAGTTGTTTCAGTAAGTTTCTGTGGAACCTTTAGTAAGTCCACCTCTCTGGATCATACTTTCTTCCTTTTAAGTGATGAGAGTGCAATGGGTATTTTACTGAGTATGTTAAGCAGAAATATGTTGCAGTCTGCATCACTGTAGAAACATGTGAACTGTTCACAGCCTGAATGCACGGCACCTGGGCAAGGAGAGACAGAATATTCTGAGGTTTTAAATTTAGGAAATGAGAGGATAGCAGTAACATTAACAGATACTGTAAACACTGGAGTAGGAACATAAATTTGGGAATAAAGAGGAATTCAGTGCAATACATATAAACTACTTAATAGTCTCTCTATCTGAAATAAGTGTTTTATGAATATGTTTGGCATATGAGTAATATTAAATTGTCTTTTCTCCATGAAAAGAATAGCTATTGATTTGTACTAAAAGGAATTGCAGTGTTCCTTTCATATAAATTTGCTGTTAAATTGTATACTCGTTTGGGTGAATTTTATATTTTATCGCTTGATTACAAAAGGGTGATCATTATCCTAACATAATATGAGTCCTCATATTTAATCTCTGAATGTTTTTATAATAATATTAAAAATCATAAAGTGGTACAAAGTTGAATTGTCTCTAAACTATTTAAATTATTGTATTTATTTATGACTCCCTGCAAATTAATCTGACCCAGGAGGGCTAATCTTGCCCTGTGGAATCACAAAACTATTTAGACATATGTTTCCAAGAGAAAAGTAGTATTTCAATAAAAGATGTTCTTATAATAATAATTTTAGGAAAAATAATGATTATTCTTTTTCCATACTATTTCAATCCTTGGTCTGCCAACGACACTGCAAATGAACTTCAGTTAAACTTTGTAGGATGTGTGATCATATACCAGGCAAATAATGTTTTATTTTATTTTTTTTAAACCAAAGAATACCTGGATTTAAAAGGTTAAATGAAACAGAAGAACTTTTAAACTTTTAGAGAATAATGAATGAATGTTAGGAGCTTATAAAAATTGCATTTGGATTTCTATATGGCAGTTGACTCAATATTGGGCTTAATGGGCTAATAATTAACTCAATTCTGGTTCTTTTTCCCAATGATGCCTTGATAAAATTGCTTCCTGCTCCTTTATTTACTGTAAGTAGAATTTTTATAGGCTTAAAATTAATAATTAAAAGCTCTTTATTTTATTTCAGTGAAGATAACCAATAATGATGTCACAGCAATATAGATATGTTGGCCTACTTTCATGTGTGGGGTACATATTCACTTTATGTAGGACCAGCGATGTAATTTTAAGCAGGTGCATAGATATGAATGCTCATTAAGCCAGACCTGCTTTTATGGGCCATAAAACTGATGGTATTCATTGGATAGCCAAGCAGGTAAAATCTATGCACAGTGATGAAACCAGTAGACTCAGGCTAAGTTCTCCTATAAGAATAAACCACTTGCAAAATAAAGTACTTCCTTTGATAGCCTGTTTTATACCAGGGATGGGGCACACTGATACACCGGCTAAATTTGGCTGTGTTTCCTTTCACCTTTGCTGTTATATTATAAACGCCACATAGTCACATTGCTGCTCTATATAACTAATACCATAAGATAATTTATCATCATTTTACAAATCTCACAATATTATTCAGATTACAGCTCCCATCATTTGAAGAATAAACGCAGTTTGTAGAAAGAAATAAATTTAAACATCGTTTTTAAAGTTTAATCTTAGCTTTAATAAGTAATTTACTTTGAAGCCTAATAAGTAATACTATAATAATATAATTTTGGATACTATTTATTAATACTTACTAAATCCCAGGCACTGTACAAATTATACTCTATATGTTATTTCATTTAACAATGCCTATGAAATAGCCATTTTTGTTCTTATTTTGAAGGTGAGCAAATTAACCCTCAGGGAGGTGAACTAATGTATCCCAAGGTCATGCAGCTTAGTAAGTGACAGAGACTGACTCCTTGTCTGTTGGATTCGGCTCAGTCTTCAACTACTACACTCAGAGATTATGGAGTATGTTCACCTGCCTTTCTCTTCCTTCTGCTTCTGTCTGATGCATCATATCTGATCCAGAGTCTGGCCATATCAGAATATTCCAAAAAGCCAGAGTTGATATTCCTGGGGAGTTTCCTTTCTTGAGAATCCAAATACTGCCTCTTGTTTCTTTGCTGACCAGGCGAAAGTAAAGGTGCTGCTTCTCAGTTTGGCTTTTCTGTGATGGGGCCAGTGGACAGTTGTTGAAAGTCACCATCAATTATTCACATGGTCCTCTTTTGACTGAAGGGCAAACTTCAGAGTGCTCATCCCCTTCACTTCCTTTGGAGCCAGTCCGACATTCTCTTATGCTAATTATGATTCCTCCTAGGCCAAAGCTGATAAGCTATTCCAGTTGATTCTCTAAATATTTGATTTGTTTCTAAACAATGTTCCAATAGACACTGAGAGGGTTTTATTTCATCTTTGAAGATTTGTTTGTATAGCAATTGACAGTCTTGTCCCTGCAGGGAGAGTCTGGCTACTTGCCTTCCCAGAGCAGCTGAATCCTGCTGTAACATAATGTCAGCAGCTCCTCTGGTAAGGATGCAAGCCTCCTGCTCTTGAGACCACTGCCTTTTTCTTTTATCCATTTCCCCCAATATTTACCAAATGCATTTAACACTCCTTAATAAGCCTCTTTTATTCATAATTACCCCCTTTAATTACCCCTCTTAAGAAAGATTACACTCTACAAAAGATTTGGTAGTATACCAAATACAACTTTTGGAATTATCATTGCTGTGAATATAAACAGTTTAAAAGAGAAAAAATAAGAACCTAGTGAATATTTAACTGTTTTATGTAACTTTAAAACCATTTCCAATTTTTGTAACTCTGCATAGAAAGGCATTTGGGCTGACTAAATAGCACTGAATTTGGAATTTAAAAAAGAAAACAAACATGGTTCAAGTCCTGCCTGGCAACGTATTTATTTGTAATAAGTCATTTATTTTTCTAGATCTTACTTTCCTGATTTATAAAATAAGAATAACATAACCACCTTACAAATTTATTTTGAGAATCAAGGCAATAGTGTAATACAGTATATAAAGTTTGTTATAACTATATGATTTAACTTTATTAACTGTATTCAATGTTTATGGTTTATTTTCTCTAATGTTTTCACTTAATATTTGCTTTATAATTATTGTCATATATCAACATAATTTACAAACTCATGGTATTTTATTGTTCCCTATCTTTACTTTTAGAAGTCACTGTGTTTTAAACTCAACATGTGCATAAATGAGCTTATGCTTACTGCATAATGATAAATCAAAAATAGGATACAAAATAAGGCTTAACTGTATAAAAATGCATGTGTATTGACAAGCATTGAAAAATATCTGCAGAAAGTTTTTAACAATGGTTCCTTATATGCTTTTCCATATTATAAAAAAGGTAACATTTTTAAATATGCCTCAAGATAACTAGTAAGTTGACTTCTGTACAAAATAGTTAAATATAAGCTAATTAAATTTTAAAGGATATCTGCTTAAATTTAGAATCTATGATATGTTTTATGAGGTCTCCAAAGCCACACATAATTTTGGCAATCTGATAGAAGCACTCATGGAACTCAGCTAAGGTTTATTATAGTGAAAAGTTACATGACAGGATTAGCAAGGGAAAAAGACACAGGCAGAGTCTGGAGAAATCCATTTATATGTTCTTTTCTACTCTCTCTCTTCCAAGAGGGGACAAAATTGTGTGTGCTCTTTTATCCAGTCATACAAAAATACAATAGAATGTATGTGGTATTTCTGCCCAGAGAAATCCATCAGATGTTCAACCCCCAAGGGTTTTACTGAGGCTTGTTAGTCAGCTCGGGTTGCTAGAACAAGTGCCATAGATTGGGCAGCTTATAAACAACAGAAACTTAGTTCTCACAGTTCTGGGAACCTGAAGTCTGAGATAAAGCCAGTATGGTTAGGTCCCGGTGAGACATAATCAGGACCTCTTCTGGGTTGCAGACTGTCAGCTTCTTCTTGTATTCTCACATGGCAGAAAGGAAAAGAATGAGAGAGCTCTCTGAGGTCTCTTTTATAAGGGCGTTAATCCCATTCATGAGAGCTCCACCCTCATGACCTAACAGCCATCCAAAGGCCACACCTCCTAATACCATCACATTAGGGGTTAGGTGTTCAGCATAAACCATATCATTTGTACATTTGGGGGAGACATGAACATTCAGTCTGTAACGGCTGGTCACGTAGATACCCTCTGCCTAGCACATACCAAAACTCCAGACTCAGAAGAAAAACCAATGTTCAGCATAAACCATATCATTTGTACAAAGGGTCTGGGCACAGTGAATGACACTTATTAGTTAGGAAATAGAGAGAAGCTAAGTTTCCAGATACAAGCCAAGAGCAAAACTTGGCAAGTAGGCCTTTTCAAAGAAAGCAGCCTAAGGCCTACTATACTGACTCTTTTCTGCTCATGATAGTAAAATTATTCTTTGTGTCAGAATTGGTTATCAAGCCTATCCACTGGGGATAACCTCCCCAGTTTGTGTCAATAAAGCCTATTAGTGTTGAAGAGAATATTAAGTGAACAATTTTTTGTTCATGGTTCCCTGGGAGAAGAAAAGACTCCCCTATCATTCCATAGGATTTCCCTTTATATGAAAGAGTGATGGTTGAAGAAAGGATGCTGACAAATTGACAACCCTTTCCTGCACCTTGTCTTATAATAAAGTGGTTATGATATCTAAGGTGAATAGTCAGAAACCCATACATTTGATACTCACATCTGAACCAAAATTTATGACACATGGTCTGACAACAAAAAGGAAGTAGGACAAAATAGTAGGTTGTGTTTACATAGTCACTGCATGTGCTTGGGTTCTTTCTTTAACAAGAATCACAGGAGCTATATCACAACAATAGACTATTTATTTGACAACAGTGACTTAAAACCAAATTTGATTATGAACTAGTCTTGAAGTACAATGTATAGATGTCTTTCTATTGGTCATTAACAGCATTATGAATTCAAAATTACACATAATATGTTCTGCCATATTGATTAAACATGAAAAAGAAAGTGCAGGGATTATTAAATAACAGACTATGAATTTGTTGTACAATCGTCTAAGTGAACATGATACTTACATCTTGAGAAAAAATTGCTGCATAAAAATAATAACCGTGCTATATCTTAATTGCATATGAAGTTTGCAAAACATACTTTACAAGTTTTTAATTGGCAATTTTATTATACACAGCTTAAAAATGTTTCTGAAAAGAAATAATATTTATTGTAAATTTAATTTGAATTATTCAAATCTGTTTATTTTGAATGTCATTGTTTAGCAGGAACTATCACATGACACTTTTTTATATCATTATTGATTAATCTAAACTCTACCCTAAAAATAAATTACCAATAAAATTATTACAGTGTTTGGAGAACTAAAGAAATCAGTGGAAAAAAGTTATTGCATGTCATTTGGTAGAATGATGAACCAAGACACACATCTACATTTCACAAAAAAGGAAACCATTTTTTATAATTAATCAACACTCCTTTAAGAATCCCTTATGTTCTATGCTTTAGAATCTTGAGTGTAAATTTTAAAGTTAAGATTTGAGAGATTGGCATAAAGATGGTGTTTGAAACTCTGGGTGTGAGTGTGATATGCCAGGGGGTATAATACGCATGCTGCAGAGGGACCAGAAAAAGGAGCAGAGTCAAGGAAACACCAGCCGTTGAAGGCAGGTTGGAGAGAGAAAAGTCAGGAGGGAATATTGAGAGGAGACAAAGAAGTAGTGGAATGCGTACATTTTATGTGGACATTATCATCTAATTGTATTTTCTAGCTAGCACTACCAGAGTAAATTAGAAGTCATGGAAAATGCTCAATAACCCAAATAATTACCTGAGAAATAATGAAGAGACATCAACTCTACCCATCAAACATAACCTAAACTCAGTGCCTTTATTATAAACTAAGACATTTACGAAACCATGTGTATATTTATTTAGTCATTCATTGTAAGCTAAGAATTTTGCTCAAAAATGTCAAACTGCAGATCTGCCTCAAGAATTTTTAAAACACTTCCCTAGATTAAAGATACAGTAAAAGTACAAGATCATTTTTACGGTTCAGTGTTAGATGAACTCAAAATATCATGCTTAAGCTCATTTAAGTAGTTTTTCTCTTAGAATCAAAATTAACTATCTATGAAGTTATTACTCTTATTTGAAAATCCTAACAATTCATAACTATTAAATTCAATTTAACAAACATTAATTAAGTGCCAAATTGTATCAGATACTATTCTAGATGCTTTGAGTACATCATAATCTTAAAAAAAAAGATCCTGTCTTCCAGGAGTATATAAAAATATAAATTACATAGTATATTAAAAGGTGATAAATGCTATGCATACAAGTAAAGGTGGAGAAAAGTGAGGGAAATCAGAGTACTGTGGGATGTGCTGGGATGCGTTGGGAGCAGATTCCCTCATTATTAAGCAAGATGATAGGAGTGACTTCCTGTGTTGGAAAACTAGTGAAATTTGCAACAAACTGGGAGTAAAAAAGGAATAGAAAGCAAGGCGCTAGCTCAGAAGCTTTGTCGTTTTGCGTTAGAAAAAATTGACAATGGAAGGGTGTACCTGTTGAGCAATGTGATGTTTGGTTGCTGTTATGTTTTATATTTTTCATTTTTATTTTTTTGTCATGTGCTCATGAATGCTATGTTATAAAACTATTTTTTTAATTAAAATTTATGGTGGTGACATTGGTTAGTATAGTTAAATAGGTTTCAAGTGTACAATTCTGTAACACGTCATCTATGTCACATTGTGTGTTCACCATCCGGAGTCAGTTCTCCTTCTGTCAGCATATATTGCATCCCATTTACCTTCATCTACCAGCCCTCTCCCCCCTTACCCTCTGGTAGCCACTAAGCTATTGTCTATGTCTACGAGATTTTGTTTTTTGGTTTGTCTGTCTTGTTCCTTTGTTGCTTTCAGTTTTATATCCCACATATCGGTGAAATCATATGGTTCTTGACTTTTTCTGTCTGACTTATTTTGCTTAGCATAATAATCTCAAGATCCATCCATGTTGTTGCAAATGGTACTATTTCATCTTTTCTTATGGCAGAATAGTATTCCACTGTGTATATATACCACAACTTCTTTATCCGATCATCTATCGAAGGACACTTTGGTTGTTTCCATGTCTGGGACACCATAAATAAAGCTGCAATGAACATCAGAGCACATATATCTTTATGGATAAATGTTTTCAGATTTTTTTGGTAGATGCACAGGAGAGTCTTGATTGCTGGGTCATATGGTAATTCTATTCTTAATTTTTTGAGGAACCTCCACACTGCCTTCCATAGTGGCTGCACCAGTCTGCATTCCCACCAACAGTGTATGAGGGTTCCTTTTTCTGCACAGCCTCTCCATCACTTGTTACTATTTGTCTTGTTGATGATAGCCATTCTGACTGGGGTGAGGTGATATCTCATTGTGGTTTTTATTTGCATTTCTCTGATGATTGGTGATGTTGAGCATCTTTTCATGAGTCTATGGCCATCTGTATGTCCTTTTTGGAGAAATGTCTATTCAGGCCCTCTCCCCCTTTTTCCATTTTATTGTTTTATTAATTTTATTGTTTAAGGTTTAATTTTAAACCTTTTTGTTGAGTTACATAAGGAACTCATAAAACTATTTTGAATATGAAAGAAAAGAAAGAGGATATACTAATCACTAGATGAGTGTTATAAAAGTTCATTATCATAAGAGTTTAGTGTCTTATTAAGAATTGGGTGTTTGGGCAAATCTCGTAGAAGAAGCAGACTTAGACTGGGCAGGCATTCATTCATCAAACATTTACACATAATGTTGCATGTAGCAAGTTTAAATTCATTCTGTTGGGAGCAAAGATTTTTGTCATGTAAGAGCATGACATAATCATGTGTGTGTATTACTGAGATTTATTCTAGTTCTTCAGACTTACCAGTTAGACAATCTTTTCTTCAACTAAGTGATAGAGACAGGAATAAAATAGAAGCTGGGGATGTTAGTTAAATGTGAATATATATGTATTGGAAAAACAACACAACAACAAGTAGTTGAAAATGCAAACTCTTAGAATAAAGAATAACACCAAAGTTCAATTAAAGCATCAGTGATTGGGGAGTTAATCATTGCAATAGTGGAGATAGGAATGTTAAGGAGGAATACTTATGTACACAGGAAGAAAAGCTTAGTCTGTGATACATTAGTTTAAAGATCTATTATTTCTGCCAAAATGTCCAAAAATCAATTAGGAACGTGGGGCTGGAACCAAATAGATAAAAGTTGGAAGTTATTTACACAGAAATGATACTTGAAGACGCAGTAGCAATTAGAGAGCTAGACAAAAAGAATAGAAATGAAGATTTTCTGTATTTGAAGATAGAGGAGAGAGAAAGAGCATATATATATACATATATATATATATATATATATATATGTATATATATACATATATATATATATATATATATAGAGAGAGAGAGAGAGAGAGAGAGGGGGGGGAGAGAGAGAGAGAGAGAGAGAGAGAGATAATTGAAGGAAAAAGGAGAAGTGATCAGAACCAGGAAAGTGCTTGTGTCATAGAACTCAAAGTCTTTAAGAAAAAGAAAAAAGTCATAGGGACACAGAGAGGACTTGTGTAAACAAAATAACAAATAAAAATGCTGGGAAAAAATAACTAGATTGAAATAGAACATAAGGTGCATCTCAGAGACTACAGACACATATTAGAAAGTCAGTATGACCATTTGAATTCCTATATACAAAGTTGTACTTACACTTCAGATGTGAGAAGGCAATTGGAGTTTGTGTTTTGTTCTGGTTTTTAATTTTTTTTTTCTGGCTCTATGAGTAATGTGTATTCATTATAAAAATATGGAATGTCTCTAAAACACAAAGAAAAAATAAGCTGGCATATAGTAAGCCCTCAAATAATTTCAGTTTTATATTGTATTATCCCTATTATGTAATAATTATAGAAATTGCACTTTATCATAAGAATTTACAATGTAATTAATATTCTTATCCAGACTGGTTTTTATTTCATGTATTCTAATACTATGTACAAAACTTGTGGTGCTTTATATAGTTAATATATTTGCGTTTCAAAACAACTGCTATTGCTATTTCTGTTTTATAAATGGGGATACTGTGTCAAGAAAGGTTGAGTGACTTGTACAAAGTTGCACAGCTAATCAGTTTTGTAGCTAGATTCAAACCCAAATAATCTACCTCCTCTCATGTTTAATACTGTCTCTCGATTACATGAAAGAATGTACTGACATTTATTTAACCAGTATTCTACTCTTGCTGTTAGGGTCTTTTCAAATTGTTCTCTATTGTAGGTAATGCTGCACTAATAGAGAAATCTTTTCGCGTATCTCTAATTTTATTTCCTTAAGATAACATCCGAGAAGCAAAATTCTGGTTCAAAGTCCACGTACATTTTTAAAGAATTTGATAAACATTCCCAAATTTCTCTTCAGAGACTATCAATGTATGCTCCCTAGAATAATTTATGTAAGTGTTTGAGTAGTATATGTGTGTGTGCATACACACATGCAGACTTTAAATTTTCCTGAAAAGTTTGCCTGAAAAATCTAAAACTTTAATAACATAAGATATTAGCAGACAATGATGATTACATTGTATAGTGTTAGAGAAATGTATTTCATAGCTATACAGAGGTTGTTTAGAGGAAGGCAAAGTGATTTTAAAACTACTGTAATCATCTAGCCTTGACGTAAAAAGAATGTCAACTAAGAAAATTAATGGGGAAGAAATAGAAATTAAGAAGTAGGGCCATTATTTTTGGGACATTGCATTTAGTCAGAAAATTACTACTACTACAAAAAAAAAAAAAAAAGAACCTGGAAAAAAAAGTCCTTCAGTGATTTTGAAGGACACAAATTTGTTTACTTGTTTGTGGTACAATTTACAGTTTAATTTGCCATTTTTTTATGTACATCTATGAGGTTTGATAAATGTATAGTCATATAATCACCACCAAAATCAAGACAGAGAGCAGTTCCATCAGCCCCCAGAATTTCCTTACGTACCTTTGTAGTCAAACCCTATCTCCTTGCCCAGTCACTGACAACCAGTGATCTGTTTTCTTCTGTTACAGTTTTATCTTTTCCAGAATATCTTATGAATGAAATCACACAGTATATTAGGCTTTTGAGTCTTGCTTCTTTCACTTGGTATAATATGTTTGAGATTCATCTATGCTATTGCATTCTCTTTTATCACTGAGTAGCAGGTATTCCTTTTTACTACTGAGTAGTAGTCCATTATATAGATGTACTCCAGTTTTTTTTATCCATTTACCAGTTGAAGGATATTTTGGTATGAATAAAGCTGCTATAAACACTCATGTGCAGGCTTTTTTGTGAACGTAAGTTTTCATTTCTCTTGAAAAAATATTTAAGAGCAGTGTAGCTTGATTGTAAGGTAAGTATAGTTTAACTTTATAAGGAATGGCCGACCCCTTGGCATTTGCGCTAGTAATGTATGGGAATTCTAATTGTGCCACATTTTGCCAGCACTCAGCATTGTCAATATTGTTTATTTTACCATTTTAATAGGTGTGTAGTATCTTGTGATTTTATTTTGTGTTTTTCTAATGACTAATGATATTGAACAAATTTTAATATATTTTCCAGTGTTTTTAATTATTTTTGATTGAAGGTTATAACTCTAAGGAAAAGTGAAAACAGTTAATAATATCTAAATAAACAAACAAACAAAAAAACATATTGAATCTCCTAGGTCATGGCTTAAGATACAATAATAATTAAATGACAAAGGTAAATCTTTTGAGACAGGGCTAATACATTTGGTAAAGGTTGCTGATTGATTAAATGAGCTTTAAAATGATATTTAAAGGGTTGAGAAAAAAGATCCCAGAAAATAACGTCAAGAACAACAGAGGCAGTATAAGAAGAACAAAATCAAAATTGATAATTTGGAGGAAAAGTGGTAAAGATGGTCAGAAACAATATTTCCTTTCATCTGTATACCAGTGAACATAATATGAGTAATTAAAACAATGAATGTAAAATTTTAACATAAGGAAATAAATATTGGCATTTCTAGTTGTCAGAAGGGGCATATGAAGTATTTGTAGAGCACTAGGGAGGATAAACCTTGTTTGGTAGAGACAATCTTGATAAATACGGAGGCAGATAGCACTGAACATTGATGTATCCATAAGTGTGATTGTTGAAACATTTTCGAGAGCATCGGCAACAGGATGAAAAATAAAGAAAAATGCCAATGTTGGTTGAACATATTACCTAAAGCAGAATTCTATAGAGGGTTTATATAATGCTTTCCTCTGGGTATGACAAAACCAGCCCAAAGGCAAGGACAGGCTCCCTCACTAATCTGTTGGAAACTCCATTCTGCCTCAAGCAGGGGTCAGTTAGCTGCTCTGCAAAGTTATTGTTTAAATGAATAAATTAAAAAAAAAAGACCTTGATGTTAAAGCAGAACAAAGCAATAAAAGTAAAACTTAAATATTAATTGGAATAAATAAATAAAATAAAACTAAAATATGTAAATCATTATACATAACATATTATGTATAATACAAATAAAAAGATGAATGAAATAGAAGGGACACGATACAATGTGCATTAAGAATGAGTGGACAGAGTGATACATTCAACACCGTCTCTCTTCTCATGGAGCTCATACATTAAGCAAGTAATTATAATAAAGAATGGCCAATGTTAGTAAAGACAAAGTAATTTGAAAGTGTAGGAAGCTCTCCAATCAGTTCAAATTTAACATGAACATTTATGAAATCTGGAAGTAGAATTAATAGAAAGTGTAACTCGAACACCTATCAGAAAGCAAACTCCAGAACAAATTGAGACTTATGAAACATTCCAAGACAATGAAAAAGTAATTTTAGTCATGTTCAGAGCAGGTAAATGAAAATTGAAAAATCAGTTATAGTGCTTGTAAAAGACAGTAGAATGTTGAGTTGGCAGAACTGTTTAACTAATTGCACTGATCTCCAACAAAGAAAATAAATGGACTAGAAAGCCTTTAGGAGGTTTTGAAGCCTACAGTAGAAGAGAAGTTGTAGAAAGTGAGCTTGAAATGAGTCCAGGTCTCTAGAAAAACATGCCAATGACATCATGTTACCTCTAAGTTCTAAGTTCACAGAAAACATGAAAAATACTGGTTGATTTCTCATCTTAAAGTTCACACGCTCCCGGCAACTGAGAAATCCTTATTTTGTCATTGTTCTGCTTTTGGTTTGGAGTTTTACAGAAATTATGAACACATTGGAAACACTCTGTTTCAGTAATTTTCTTCCAGATAATCAAGTCATTTTGATTATAAAATGATTAGCATGTGAAATCTATGTAGTTTTAGAATATTTAAAAAATTATAACATGAATTATCAGTGATTTTAGTGCTTTGATGTTTGAAGAGATATCATGAAATTTATAGGTATATAGATTGTTGCTTTTTGTTTAAACTAGGCAGCAGAAATGGCTATAAACTGACTCTAAACCAGGATTGTGTGAATAACTATTGGAATTGAACAATAAATGCCGCTTTGTGATTTTAAAAATTTTTATATGATCTTTGAGAAACTGTGAAGAAGGGATAAAGTATTGGATAAGAATGATGTGGTCATCTACTCAATCTCTTATTACTTTGTTTACTCATCTTTAAAAAGGCATTTTAGCACTTCTCTATGTCAGGCATAGTGCTATTCAGTAGTGATGGCAAAGTTTAACAATAAAGGACCTGAGACCTGACCTCACAAAAGCTCACACTTTAGTTGGAAATAAAAAGGACATGTGAGCAATTGCAGTAGAGGGTGATAAATTCATTAAGTGTACTTCTGAGTATCAAAAGATAATTAAGAAAGTTACTGTAATTAATCTTTTGACAGGGATGGGGAAGATGTCAAAAAGAAAATGATGCTTTATTAGAGTCTGATTTTTGTTGTTACTTCAAGAAGAAATTGCCTGTTTAGCACATATATGCACAGAAACTTTTAAAGGTCTCCATCCATTTTAACATATTTTAGAAATAAAGTAGAAAAATGCAAATCATTGATGTACAAATGTAGATTTGTAGCAGATTGTGTAACAAAGTACAAATAGTTTCAATTAACAAGTCAATGCCAACCATGCTTTCACTGTCTGTTATGAGGTTGTGTACTTGACATTGATTCCTTAAGTATTTTTATCAATGACTTGGGTGAACACATAAAACATACATTTGGAAATGATAAAGCTGGGAGGGGTGGTTAAAACGTTCCTTCAAGCCCCACATGGTTTAATAACCACTTGAAGGTTTAATAGCCCCTTCATGTGGTTGAGAAATGATGTTAAAGAAATGTAGGCCAGTTTGAAAGATATTGTATATATGTAATATTTCAATAGGTATCTTAGTTTGGAAAATAGTTTATGGGATATTGCAGATAATATATCAAAATGATTTAAATCAATTTCTAATTGTATCACTAGTATATTTTCTTTGCAAAAAAAAATCTAATATAAGCATACAGTTTGGCCACATTTAATGTGAATTTGATTTATTTAAATATGAAGTAGAATATATATAAAATATTTATAGATTTCACTTCTTGAGAAAAATGTTGAAACAAATAACCCTAAATTTAAAAACCATTGAGAGAAAATTGAAAACAGTTTACACTATTGCCACAAGGTGGTGCCATACTGACTGCGCCCAGTACTGTAAATATTCTTCCAATCTTTTCTCTGCGTTTACCTAATTATGTATTATGCTTATAACCGTCTTCATACTTTGAGGCTTTATAAGTACATTAAATGATTATATATATATATATATATATATATATATATATATATATATATATATATATATATATGTAATTGCAAACTGGAACTTTCGGACTTCAGTAAATCAAATTTGTTAGGAATCTGCTTCATTCTTTAACTGCTGTGTAATATTCCTTAGTGAAGAGATATTGTAATTCATTTAACAAGTCCTGCATCAGTGGTCATTTAGGTGTCTTACAATTGTCCCTCAATGCAAATAATGTCATAAAGAACATTCTTGAACGCTTATCTTTGAATACACAGTCAGGTATGTCTGGAGTATATATTCTACCAGAAGAAATTTCTGTCTCAAAGCAAGTGAACATTTTTAATTCTGATAAGTTTGGCCAAATTGTCCTTTCACAGGTTCTAACAACTTAAGCTCTAACCAACATTGTATAAGAATGCTCATTTTCTTTCACATTACCATGACTGAATGTTGCCACCCGATATAAAAAATGTTGTTGGTGGTAATTTATTATTTCTTCATTAGTAATGAGGTTAAATAGGTTTTAAATTTTTTTGTGAGCCTTTGTGTTTTTTGTTCACTGATTTGTCAGTTCATATCATTTGTCAATTTTTCACTTTTTTTAGGGAATTACATTTTTTTTCTTTTGGATTGTTCAGAACTTTTCTTGTTATGGATTTCAATAATTAGATCGTTGTATCTGTTTTGTTTTTTTTCTTTAAACTTTGATAATGGTGGCTTTCATTGCAAATGAGTTTTAATTCTTAGGTGGCCAAACGTCAGGATTTTTCTCTTATAGCTTCTGGGTTTTGCTTTGTTTTACTTTTAAAGAATTTCCAAAATTTTAAAGCTCTACAAAGGTATTTCTTTTATTTGACTATAACATGATCATATGTTTCTTTTAAAACATTTTGTATTTTTGTACACATGTAATTTGTTTTTATGGATATCCAATTATCTGAGTACCATGTATTGAATAGACCTTTTCCTTCTCCAATGATTTGAATTACCTTTACCATGTACCAGTTCCAAACATACATTATTCTGTGACCAGATATTTTATACTGTTCTACAGCTGGCCAAAATGTTAACATGTCCATACAAATAAGTGCAATGGATCACAGAATTATCCCCACTTCCCAAGAAGCAGGAAAGAGCACAGTGAGTTAAGGGTCTTGTATGAAGTGCTGTGACTACATTGGTGGCCAACCTGGGACTGTGAACACATTTTTCCTATTTCTTAGTGTTTTTTCCCATTCTACTGCAAACTATGATTTGAGATCAAATAAAAATAGTTAACTGTTACCCTCTTTTATCTTGATTCATTTTCAGTAACAGAGGAAGCCTGTAGTAGGTCCCCATGCCAGAATGGGGGAACATGTATAAATGCAAGAACTAGCTTTATCTGTGCTTGCCGACACCCTTTTACTGGTCACAACTGTACTGTCAAGCTGATAGAAGAAAATGCTTTAGCTCCAGGTAAGAAAGTGTATTATTTCCTTGGATTTGTTCAATGTCATAAACAAAAATCTTTTTGGGAAAATATTTATGAATGAATATTGAAGACTGCTTAATCTGGACTCATATGAGGATTAATTCCCTCTTCTTCTGAAACGTATTGAATAATGCACACGATTTACAAGTGAAAATATTTCTTTGTCAGGTAAATTCATATTGATGATGTACACTTGTTGAAATTTTCAATACTGATATAATAGAGGCAGGTTTTATTTTCTCTGTGCATCTTAAAAGAAAATACAGATGTATATATCTAACAAGTGTAAACTTTTCTCCTCACACAAGTTGTTAAGCGATATACCTTTAATTCATATCAGATATGGTCATGTAAATGAAGCTTTAATAAATGCTTAGCAGCATATCTTCCAAGAAGGTTAAGCTAATTGTGCCTTTTGACTGAGTGAGTTAGAACATACTCAAATGTATTGAGTAGAAGAAGATGACTTTTTTGTCCATTGACCTTCATAAGTATTGGTGCTATAAATTTACTCCAAGAGGGCACCACTTCTGATTTTTATACAAAAAAATATAGGCAACATTTGAAATATGTTCTCTTTAATTAGAGCAAAAACATATTTCAAATCAAGCTTTTCTTGATAGGCTGCTTAGTGAAGAGTAAATTTTTAAATCTCAGCCTTTGTAAGCACATTTGGCATTAATTACATAAAAAATTCCTTTTGTCTACTTCTCTACAGTGCGTGTGACTTCATTTAGTTTCTGTTTAGCCTCTAGAAACTGTTTGACAAGGTGCTGGAAAAATTGTTTCTACAGTCATGTCAGCTTCAATTCCTTCAAGGGGCTTTAAAACATTCTGGCATACCATAATAATCACTGAGTGCTTTGAATTTCTTCATCTCTGGAGAGATCAAAGCAACATGCAAATTAATCTTTGAGGCATTTTTATGAGGGTAGAATCAAGTGTTATTATCATTCTTTCCTGATCTAAATGGAGAAACTGAGGCTAAGTGATTCGGATAACGCAGCCAAGAGAAGAGACAGGAATCTAGACATGCCTGCCCTTGATGAATGCCTTTTTTTTTTCCTTCTGCTAACCCTTTTTGTAACTGAGATAAAATGATAAGACATGAGAAAAGGCAAAACAAGATAGAAACATGAAAATTAACTCTTTGCATTTTTTTCCTCTAACAGATTTTTCCAAAGGATCTTACAGATATGCACCGATGGTGGCATTTTTTGTGTCTCATACATATGGAATGACTACACCTGGTCCTATCCTATTTAATAATTTGGATGTCAATTATGGAGCTTCATATACTCCAA